>NC_036859.1:1226463-1273127 GCF_002910315.2 Salvelinus sp. IW2-2015 | reverse complement strand
CTGGAGCACGTGCTACAGGTGGGTGCTGCTATGGTGGACCAGCGAAGCTGAGACTAAGGGGGACTTTACCTTAGCAAGGGTCTTGCATAGAATGACATGGCCAGTGGGGTTGGCGACGAGTATTGAAGCGAGGGCCAGCCAACCGAGAGCGTACAGGTCGCAGTGGTGAATTCAGGGTCAGGCAAATATGGAGGCTTTGATAGCCACAAAACGAATGGGCACTGATGATAGGATTGCAGCTCAAAATTTATTGACGTAGTGGTATTGGGAGCTTATCTGTGTAACATGACAATCGCCGAAGTGAGGATGTAGGAATGTCCGATTTTACAAGGCATGCTTTGGCAGCATGAGTGAAGGCATGCTTTGTTGGAAATAGGAAGACAATTCTAAGATTTAACTTTGGGATTGGAATGTGTGATGTGAGTCTGAAGGAGGTTTACAGTCTAACCAGAACACCTAGGTATTTGTAGTTGTCTCACATATTCTAAAGTCAGAACGTCCAGATAGTGTGGCTTGGGACGGGCGTGCAGGTGCACGGCAGCGATCGGTTGAGAGCATGCTTTGTTTTACTGTATTTAGAGAATGGGAAGCCAGGAAGGAGAGTTGTATAGGCCATTGAACAGCGTCTCGGAGGAGTGTTAAACACCAGTGTCCAAAAAGGGCCGAAAATATAAATAGGTGTCGTCTCGCGTAGAGGGTGGATCAGAAGACAACCAGCAGCCAGCGACATCATGATCTAGTACAGAGAAGAGAGCTCTGGTCCAAGGAATTGAAACCCTGTGGCACCCACCCCATAGCATGACTGCAGAGGCCCGGACAAACAGCCGCCCTCCGATATTGACACCCATGACTACTCTAATCTAGAGAAGTCTGTTGGTGAACCAGGCAAGGAATCTATTTGGAGAAACCAAGGCGCTATCGAGTCTGCGGACTCGAGTGATGTGGATGTTGACAGAGGTCGAAAGCCTTGGCTAGGTCGACTTATAATTACGCGCTGCACAAGTATTGTTTCTTATCGACTGGGCGGTTAAGATATAGTTTTGGACCTGAGAGCGTGGCTGAGGTGCACCCCCATGCATCGGTTGAAACCAGATGCATAGCGGGAGAAGTATGGTGGGATTCGAAATGGTCGGTGATGCTGTTTGTTGATTGTTTCGGAAGACCTAGAAAGGACAGGGTAGTAGGATGAGCTAATACGGTTCGTGGAACTGGGTCAGAGCAGTGTCCCCTCCTTTGAAGAGGGGGTTATGACGCAGCTGCTTCAATATTTGGGAATCTCAAAAGAAACCCAAACGGGAAACGAGAAGGTTGAACAGGCTAGTAAATGGGGTCTGCAGGACAATTGTCGACGATAATTTTAGAAAAAAGGGTTCCAGATTGTCTAATGCGGTCTGATTGTATGGGGTCCAATTTTGAGGCTTCTCTAACATCAGCTGACTGGATTTGGGAGAAGGAGAAATGAAAAAGGGAAGGGGCTGGGAAAAGGGTGCTATTGGCGGGGAGGTTGGTTGGGCTGCAGTGCTGTTGACCGGGGGTTAGGGTAGCCAGGTGGAAAGCATAGGCCAGCCGTAGAGAAATGCTTATTGAAATTCTCAATTATAGTGGATTTATCGGTAGGTGACAGTGGTTTCTATCTGCAGTCGCAGTGGGCAGCTGGGAGGAAGTGTTTTATTCTCCAGGGACTTTACAGCTGTTCCAGAAACTTTTTTGAGTTTGGGTGGCAGGAGCAATTTCTGCTTGAAAAAGCTAGCCTTTGCTTTTCTAACTGCCTGTGTATATTGGTTTCTAGCTTCCCTGAAAAAGTTGCATATACACGGGGCTGTTCGATGCTATGCAGAATGCCATAGGATGTTTTTGTGTTGGTTAAGGGCAGTCAGGTCTGGAGAGAACAAAGGGCTATATCTTTACTGCGATTCTAAATTTCTTGACATTGGCATTGCTTATTTTAAAATGCGTGAGGATAGACATTTAAAAAAATAAACAGGCATCCTCTACTGACGGGAGAGATCCATATTCATCCAGCGATTTACCCCGGCCAGGTCGATTAGAAAGGCTGCTCCGCGAAGGTTTCAGGGAGCGTTTGTTTGACAGATGAGTGGGAGGGCCTTGACCGCTGAACCCATTACGGATGCAGGGCACATGAGGCAGTAGATTCGCTGAGATCTTGAACGTAACGACTACACGACACGGATACGAGAGAATTGACTCTCACAGAAGTTGGTGACGCCTTAAGTGGATGAGGACGGCTGTGGTAATTGGCTGGAGCCAGAATAAATGGAATGGTATCAAATACATGGTTTCCATTTGCGACCTGTTACCAGGACATTACTTGAGCCTCCTTATGAGCACGCGTATGGCAATATCAGATGGTCTAAGTGGGATTCATTGGAGCGCTATGGCTGCGTTTACACATGACGTCCAATTCTGACCTTTTTTCCACTAATTGGAATTGACACAATCAGATCTGAAAAATAGTTGATGTAAAGGTCTGATGTGATTGGTCAAAAGACAATTAGTGGAAGATCAGAACTGGATCTACCTGTGTAAATGCAGCCATGAGTGACGTACATCTGATCAAGCATGACCCAAAGATGGCAGCGCTAGCCTACATGACTTGAGTCTTTATTAAAGTCCCTGTGCAGTCAAAAATGGAATTGTCCTGTGTTTATATATATATCATGCTGAAGTTATAAATAATACTGAATTGTGAAATGATCATGTCCTTTTAGGTGTAAGACTGTTTGAAAAGATGCCTGAACTCTCCTTCGGCGTAGAGTAACTAGACACACAACATAGAATTCCCACCCAGCTCACGCCCTGACCAACACTAAACAAGCAAAACACATAAGAACTCTGGTCAGGACGTTACAATCAAACAGGTTACACACTTACAAGTAATGTTTCAAAGATGTAACTGCAGATCTAACTGTACGGGTCATCTCAGAGGTAACCAGGTTAAAACACACAACCAACAAATTAAACATTTGATCGTTACATTCATGTCCTTTTTAAAAAACATAATACTTAGCAATATAATGTCATCTAACAAATTGGGCCAACACCTCTGCCTATAACTTTGGTTAATAACTTTATACAAAAATGTGTTAATAACTTTGGTCCTAAGAAATGTGATAAAAAGAAGGACAAATTGCATTGCTGTTCAATCTATGGAAAGCCAAGTGTATCATATTCACTGTGCTTAGGGGGAAACATACTGTATACATGTAAACATGTACTGTCTATATGAATAAAATGTATCTATTTCAATTAGATAAATGTGAGATTATGTCAGTGGTCTTGCTACATTTACCTGTGTCGTGTTTTTTAGCACGTTGGTAAATGCATATGGGGTAAATATATATTGGGGAGGGTGCATACCTGCTATTTCCTCAGACTAATACAAGCATTAATAAATATCATTATAAATAAAACATACAAAGTGCATTTCAAGGGCAGTTGTCTAAAGCTCCAACCTCTCCTGCATTAAGCACACATTTTCTGCCAGACATTTTACATTTAGTTTAATGGTGTTCCTTGAATATCAGACTTTAGGTTAAGTGGGTTCATTGGAGCGCTATGGCTGCGTTTACACAGGCAGTCCAATTCTGACCTTTTTTCCACTAATTGGAATTTTGACCAATCAGATCTGAAAAATAGTTGATGTTAAAGGTCTGATGTGATTGGTCAAAAGACCAATTAGTGGAAGATCAGAACTGGTCTACCTGTGTAAATGCAGCCATTGTGACGTCTACATCTGATCCAGCATGACCCAAGATGGCAGGCGTAGCCTACATGAGCTTGAGTTCTTTATTAAAGTCCCTGTGCAGTCAAAAATGGAATTGTCCTGTGTTTTATATATATATCCATGCTGAAGTTAAAATAATACCTTGAAATTGTGAAAATGATCATGTCCTTTTAGTGTAAGAGCTGTTTGAAAAGACTGCCTGAAATCTCCTTCGCGTAGAGTTGATCAGGCTGTTGATTGTGGCGTTTGGAACATTGTCCCACTCCTCTTCAATGACTGGGCAAAGTTGATGGATATTGAAACACGCTGTCATACAAGTCAATCCAGAGCATCCCAAACATGCACAATGGGTGACATGTTTGGTGAGTATGCAGGCCATGGAAGAACTGGGACATTTTCAGCTTCCAGGAATTGTAAAGATCTTTGCGACATGGGGCCGTGCATTATATCATGCTGAAACATGAGGCGATGGCAGCGGATGAATGGCAGGACGATGGGCCTCAGGATCTCGTCACGGTATCTCTGTGCATTCAAATTGCCATCGATAAAATGCAATTGTGTTCATTGTCCATAGCTTATGCCTGCCCATAACATAACCCCACCGCTACCATGGGGCACTCTGTTCACAACGTTGACATCAGCAAACCGGTCACCCATACGACTCCATACACGTGGTCTGCGGTTGTGAGGCCGGTTGGATGTACTGCCAAATTCTCTAAAATGASATTGGAGGCGGTTTATGGTAGAGAAATTAACATTCTATTCTCTAGGAACAGCTCTGGTGGACATTCCTGCGGTCAGCATGCCAATTGCACGCTCTGTCAAAACTTGAGACATCTGTGCCATTGTGTTGTGTGACAAAACTGCACATTTTAAAGTGGCCTTTTATTGTCCCCAGCACAAGGTGCACTGTGTAATGATCATGCTGTTTAATCAGCTTCTTTATATGCCACACCTGTCAGGTGAATGAATTACCTTAGCAAAAGAGAAACGCTCACTAACAGGGATGTAAACAAATTTGTGCACAAAATTTGAGAGAAATAGAACCTTCAAAACACCAGTCTCAACGTCAACAGCGAAGAAGCAACTCCTGGATGCTGGCCTTCTAGTCRATTTTGTATGGATTACTACTACCACATGTTCTAGTGTGTGAGAGGTTCAGGGGGGTTTTAGTATTTATTTTCTTTACCAAATTTCGCCGGTTTCCATCATTTTTTTCCAATCTAAAATCTATTTAAAATCAAACGAAAAGTTGGTGAATTTGAATATCAATATCAGGGTCAGGTGGCCGTGAAAGCTGAATGACCTGACGATAGTAAATGCCAAGTTAAATACTGTAAATACTAAATATGAATACATTGTCTTAGAAAATACAAATACCAAAATCTAAATCATATGACAAACACCAAGACCGTAAAAAGTGTATCCATATGGAGATCATTGTAAGTTATTAATCACATCATCCGGGCTCGTTTACCTGTAACTGAAGAAAATCATTTATAGCATGTTCATATTGATAAATATGAATTCAACCAACATATTTCTGTAGAATGCCATGTATGGACTTTCAGAGGCTTTCCCAGGATCCTTTTCTGTTTGTATTTTACCTCCAGAGAACAGTATACACACAAACAGGACAGGTGCATACACACTCGGCAAAAGAAGGTGAAGCTTTCAATACACAAATGACTGGAGACGGAGACATGCTAAAACGTACAATGCACAGACAAGACACAGCCGTGTCACTCTACAAAACCCAGACCGGGTAGTCTAACACATACTGGAATAAGATTATAACATTTGAGCCTGAGGAGCAAGTATCTAAACCACCAAGTATCTAAACCATAAACCGATTAACTTGGCATCTAACACATCTCTCCCTATAAACGACGACGTATTAGACTTTGGAGTCTAGTTTGCGATAGAAAGTAGCTGAAGAAAAGTGGGTTCGCGCTGTCCTATGTCACAATGACATGTCATATTCTCAAATCTCTGCAGCAGTCTGCGCTCACCCCGGCCAAAAGATTGGATAATAATCAACAATCGTCTTGCTGGAAGTGTACTACTTCAATATTCTGTTTCCCTATGCATCAGAGGTGCATGTTCAATATTGGTCTTAGTTCAATATACTGCATGATACAGTACATACCATCTGTTTTTCACTGAAGTCGTCGACAGTATCTATCCCACTATTGATAAGGCAGATCCCTCTTTTCTTACGCACTTAGATTGTCAAATCAAGCCGTAATAACACAACACTACCTCATATGTCCCGGTAATAGAAGTAGTATCAAGTATACTGTATGTAAAAGTACATTCTAGACAAGATGCTGTAACAGTTCTTGTAACTCTTCTGTAACTGAAGACTAACCAAAGAAGATTTTATAAGTTTGCTCAACCACAGTATCTTATTTCCTTTTTATATATATCTCATTTGATCCGTAATCTCCTCCACAATCTTTTCTGCACTCATCAGCATACACTCTTCTCTGTGTAATGCAGGAAACAGTGCATCCCAAAGCTAGTAACGATAACTTTCTGACTACTTGCAAACTGGCGAAACATCAATACAATGTTGCAAAACTGCAGTGTCACGCTGTTCTACTGTAGGTACCCTCTAGAGAAAACATATGTTCTCTCAGAACAGAGATTCTGTAACACTCTTGTAACTGGGGCCTAACCAAAGAAGATTTTCCAAAGAAATACTCCAAATCACAAAGATAATATAAAAAAATCAATTGTACTTAGTTTGTGACTCTGCAAAACACTCCCAATTTCAGCTATGCATGAGATCCTCATTGGGGGGCTCTGGATTCAGACTGCATGTTTTTGGAAGGACCTCGAACGGACCTGGCGCACTCAGGAACTGGAACATCGAGACTAATTAAACGTCTACTTCTTCTGGTGTAGAAAACAGCTTATAGTCGGGTATATTATTTGGATAGACCGGTTGACAGCCACGCTAATGGCAGGGTGACAGCAACTCTTTGTTTATGGATACGGAAGGGAAAGTCACAAGTCCAAATGGTTTGAACAAACAGTTTTGCAGAAACTCCCATGAGGACCTGACTTGTTTTGTAAGAACTACTCGCACACACTATCCCCACCGTGCCTAAGTGCTATTCCTCCCCCCGAGACCACAGGGCCGGGCCCCACACTCTGTGTCTTCAGACTCACACCACCACACACCTGTCCTGTACTTACAAACGTTTTTTTGGGACAAACACTAATTCTACGAATTGTACACATATACTGTACGCACACACGCACATACATCCTCATTGGAACACTCCCACATTCCTGAACAAAAACCTCCAGTGTCTAAACCACCTGACCTACTTTACGCGAGTGCATCTGCACTGAGTATACAAAGCACTGAGAACACCTGCTCTTTCCATGACATAGACTGATCAGGTGAATTCAGGTGAAAGCTATGATCCCTTATTGTCACTTGTCGTCACTTGTTMAATTCACTTCAATCAGTGTAGATGAAGGGGAGGAGACATGTTAAAGATGGATTTTTAAGCCTTGAGACATGAATTGTTGATGTGTGCCATTCAGAGGTTGAATTAGCAAGACAAAAGATGTAAGTGCTTTTGAACGGGGTATAGTGGTAGGTGCCAGGCGCACCGGTTTGTGTCAAGAACTGCATCACTACTGGGTTTTTCACGCTCAACAGTTTCCTGTGTATATCAAGAATGGTCCACCACCCAAAGGACATCCAGACGACTTGACACAACTGTGGGAAGTATTGGAGTCAACATGGCCAGCATCCCTGTGGAACACTTTCAACACCTTGTAGAGTCCATTCCCCGAAGAATTGAGGCTGTTCTGAGGGCAAAAGGCAGGGTTTCCTAATGTTTGGTTTACTCAGTGTACGTGACCTTTGATATTTAGGTTATAAATCACTCATGTGTGGATTTGCTGTAACTACTTACTACTGAGAGGGTTTTTATCACAGACTGAATTTAACTGCATTGATTATCTTAACTCTAACGAGCCTCTACCCCGGGTCCGGGAGCACCCCCACCCCCCCACAACTGATTAGCATAGCTAGCATAGCTTCACAAGTAGATAGTAGCATCTAAATATCATTAAATCACAAGTCCAAGACACCAGATGAAAGATACAGATCTTGTGAATAAAGCCACCATTTCAGATTTTTAAAATGTTTACAGGGAAGACAAAATATGTAAATCTATTAGCTAAACACGTTAGCAAAATACACCACTATTCTAACTCCATCAGTTTCTTACTCCTTCAGGTGCTATCACAATTCGGCTCAACTAAGATATTGATATCCACTACCAAGAAAAAACCTCTTCAGATGACAGTCTGATAACATATTCATGGTATAGGATAGTTTTGTTAGAAAAAAGTGCATATTTCAGGTAGAAATCACAGTTTACAATTGCACCCCATCACAATGACTAGAATTACTAGATGAGCGCGTATGACCAATTTACTCATCATAAAACATTTCATAAAAAATAGACAAAGCATAGCAATGGAAAGACCCAGTTCTTGTGATTTCAGACCATATTTCAGATTTTCTAAGCGTTTTTTCAGCGAAAACACAATAAATCGATAAGTTAGCATACACATGTGCAAACGTTACCAGAGCATCGATTCCAGCAAAGAGCGCTATAACGTAATCACCGCCAAAATATATAATTTTTTCACAAACCTTCTCAGAATTCTTCCGATGACACTCCTGTAACATCTTTACAATATACATATACAGTTTGTCGAAAAGGTGCATATTTAGCCATACAAAACCGTGGTTACACAATAAAAATACTAGGAAATCAAGCCTCAATATTCTGACGTCATCTATCAGAGTGATCTAGTTTAATTGAAAGCTAATCATATACTTGATAAAAAATACAGGGTTGACAGCAATCGAAGACAAATTAGTTCTTAATGCAACCGCTGATTTACATTTTTAAAATTATCCTTACTTTTCAATACAGGGTTGGCCAAGTGAAGCTATACCAAACAAAATGGCGAAATATGCGTTTAAAATATTTCGACAGAACACGATTTATCATATTAAATATTGCTTACTTTGAGCTGTTCTTCCATCAGATTCTTGGCAATGTATCCTTTCTATGTTATAAACGTCTTTTTGGTCGATAGATGTCCTGTCCTTCGAATGTCACCACCAACGACCGACCCCCAAACGTGTCCAAACTTTCAGAGTGCACAACAAAGAAATTCCTCAAATCGCACTAAACGGATATAAATTGCTATAAAAACGGTTCAATTAACTACATTATGATGTTTTTAACAACTATAACGACTGAAAACATGACCGAAGAAATATTGCTGGTTAGAAAACGATTTGGAACGAGGCAAGTCCGATGGCCTTCACGCTTCAGGTGGAAACTAGAGAGAACACAGGCTCTAAAGGGTGGCCAGTTTCCTTCTGACTGTGCCGGGTGGAAATTATAAGAGTACATGGCTATTAAGGCCAGATCGTTCTTCAAGATGTTCAAACGTTCATAGATGCCAGCAGGGTCAAATAATCACAGTGGTTGTAGAGGGTGCAACAGTTCAGCTCCTCAGGAGTAAATGTCAGTTGGCTTTCATAGCCGAGCATTCAGAGGTTGAGACAGGAGGTGCGGTAGAGGGAGGGAGGGAGGGAGGAAGGGAGGGGGGAGGGGTTGAAAACAGCAGGTGAAGAACAAGGTAGCACATCCGGGAACAGGTCAGGGTTCCATAGCCACAAGCAACCCAGCAGAAACAGGATCAGCGCACGACCAGGTGGACTGGGGACAGCCAGGAGTCATCAGGCAAGGTAGTCCTGAGGCATGGTCCTAGGTTCAGGTCCTCCGGGAGGAGGGAGAGAGAAAGTTAGTTAGTTCGTTAGTTAGGGGAAAACATACGACATTATAAAATCTATGTACACAAACGAGTGTGCGGATAAAATTGGGGAAAAAACACATTTATTTTCTCAGGGCTTGTGGGTGAGACACCACCCTCTTCAACATATATATAACGAATTGGCGAGGGGATGGACGATGAGGATATTGACGGGTGAGGAGGGCAGGTGGATAGAGATGAGTGGGTGTCGAGGACATGGTCATGTTGGCAGGAGTAGTGATATGGTGTGAGGCTAGGAAGGGGTGGAACGGTGATGCGCGTCTGGGAGGCTTATGTAGCTTAGAAGATGGAGGTGTTGAGTGGAGAGAGTGACTATGATCCGATTGTGTTTTGGACTGAGAGGATCGATGGTCTAGTCGGATGGGGACGTTGCTGAAGTCTTAGGTGACTGTGTTGAGCGATATTAGTAGCGTGATGTGGGTTAGAGGTTAGTTGATCTTGGGCGAGAGGATTATGTTGTATGCACTAAAAGAAAGAGTCTTGACACACCCGGATCTCAGCTCAACTAGAATATTAGGTCAAATGTTAACTGTTTGCGTGATGATGCTGGTGCTCTGTTTCGACAAGGAGGGCTTGAGAGCACGCAACCTAGATCTTCTGCATAGAATTCGGTTCTAGATGGGCCTGACGGTTACCTATCTAGTAAGACAAAAGATAGATCGGTGTTCGCAAAAAGGGTCCGTTGTCATGAGCCACAGCGGATGTAAAAGTGGTTCGCATCTCGACCAGCGTTGGTCCCTAGGAGCCTACAAAAGACTATATCGAGGTACTCGCTTGTGGCCTTTGCAACTGTTTCTGCCTGCCGCTAGAAGCGTTGGGAACCCCTGGACGCAAGGTTCTAAGTGCCAGCTGCGGGGGTGGGCCGAACGGAGGCACAGTGTGAGCGGTTTAGTCTGTCATCAGGTACTAGGAGAGCGGAGGTAGCGGATAGGCAGGTTGATAACGTAGCTATGTAAGATTGGAGAGATGGTGCAGGTCTCATAAGATAAGCCAACTGAGCATTTTGATGCCTCGCTGAGGTGTGATTTGCTGGCACGCCTCGACACTACTGTGATTAGGCTAGGATCGTAAAGGCGCGGTTAGTACATGGGGTAGCTGGCGATGTAAAGGGGCGTGGTGTCGGGCGTGAAACGGATCGAGTGGGACGAAGATATTTGGCGAGGAAGTGGAGCGGTAGGACGTGGTGGGGGTGACATTGGTGGGGGGAGGTGAGTAGGGGAGAGATAGAGAGAGTCTGCAGTATAGGAGGTGTGGGTCGTTTTGAGGTGTGGTATGTTGAATCATAGGATATGTTATAAGGGAGGCGATGGTTGGCTAGCTACGTGAAGTTTGACAGGATGTGGTGCGGGGATGCGAGAGGTGGAATATGGAGAGTGTGAGTTGTAGGGGGACACGTAGATGTATGACATGTATCAAGGGAGAGATGATGTGGGAGCAGTGAAGGAGGAAGGTAAGTGATGGTTTATTAACTGAGTGGTTGATGAGTATAGAGATAGTAGATTGAAGTGTTCGATGTGCGAGTGAGGGGTGTGTTCGATTGGACAGGGTGATAGCGGGAATATTTTAGAGGAGACCGGATCCATTGGGCAATGGCGGGATCGTGTGCTAGGAGCATATGGGTAGGATGGCGTGAGCAGAGGTGAGGCGTAAGTGAGATAAAAGGATGTAGATGGGGGACCTTGATATCTTTGGGGGGGATCTACCTGAGCAGGTTTATCGGTCCGAGGCGTAGGATGGTAAATCTATGGGCAGTGACGCTGCAATGCCATCATTGAATGTGGTCAAGCGTGCGCTTCCAGCGCACCGGACATATAGTGAGATGTGGGTCGATGTAGGGAGGTCAGTTTGAATGCGCTATGGTAAGGGAGGGATGGAGGTACAGAGACGTAGGGGGATGGATGTCTGTCGTTGGGGGTGAGCGCTAGGAAGTAATGCAGGGACGATGTAGTATGAGGGTGAAGCTGGTGGTAAGGTGGCTAGAATTGCTTCGTGAGATAGTGTCGAATAGCTGAGGAGTGATTGTTCTGGGCAGGGTGGATAGGATGTGGTGTTGTGTGATTAATGTCGATTTGAGGTCCCCCATTATTTATTTGACCATGGCTGGGGTACCGAATTTTATGGACATTTGAACTCTAATCTTTGGGCTCATGTTCTGGTTTATAGGATCCTCCACCGGCACAGTCCAGAGGGACGCCTCGATAGCCTTGGTCCTCGGTCGTGAAGGGTTTGTATCTGTCTAGGTTTTGGCCGGTTTCGCATATGGAGTTTTTGTTTCGTAGCCACGGTGCTTCTTACGATCTGCATTGCCTTGCTGGTTTGGTGTTATTTAGGGCGTCGTAGGGGATATATCAGTCGCTAGAGAGACAGGGGCATAGTGTGCAGAGTGAGCGTCAGCTAAGGTTAAGAGGCGGAAATAGTGCGAAGTTGTGCAGACTTCTGCTAAACAATAGCGCCCACGGTAACGTTCCGACAACAGCTGTGAAGAGAGACAGATGGAAGAAAGAAGGCATGGTTGTGATTGTGATCAAAAGGAAGATAAAATTTCAACATCAATTAGGATCTGGCTTTAAATCCCTGCCCTTCAAGTTGGTTGTGTCGGAGGAGTGGGGTATCCGCAGTGTCTACAATTACTCACAAGATAAAGGTCAGGTTCGATGCCAAACTTGAGATTTACAGGCGCAAGACGTAGTGATGCGAGATTTCTCTACTCGATATCATGAATATTCGAGAGGTAGCGAGGAGTAGGTGGCGAGCTGAGAGCTCAAAATGTAAGCAGCAGTTGTGTGACGATGATCATTCAATTGCACGTGTTGAGATGTTGATGATCAAAAGCTGAGAAAGGTGAGGGGACGACTGTAGATAGCAATGTGTTGGAGAATACGGCGGTAATATTCAAAAGAAGGAGGTAAATAAACGAGAGGTATAGGAAGCATAAGTACTGGAACATCGACTACATGAAACACGAAAGAAACGCAATACGGAAATCTTGAGCTGAAGCAGTAAAGTAACGTATTCGAAGACGGCTAAGAACAAACTGCGACGGAATGCGAGCTAGTCGTCCACGCTGAGATTGGTGGGTACTGCGGAAGGGACGAGCAAGTAACAGGGATTGTGTGACTGATCATAGGGCACGCGCGTAGAGCGTGGATCAGGCAGGCCAACTGAGCGCGCACATGCCGATCGTACATAATAAAGGGCATGAGTGAAAACACCTACCTTATATGATCTCACTCAGAAGGAGATGACAAACACCGTGCCTCTAATTGAGAACCATATTAGGGTACCCATGTAACCAACAAGGCGAAACAGAATTAGCATTCGAGGGACTATGGCGGACATACGCTGAATGCTGTCGGCCGTTGAGTAGACAGGGAGCTAGAACATAAGCAATAACTAACGCGCGATATATTAGGTTCAGAGCATTGAGTTGCGGATGTGGATCAGTTAGGACCCACCGATTGAAGATGAGGCGGTGGGTACGGCCGAGACGCGATGCGAGACTAAGAGGAGTCGATAGGGGAGGTGGGGTGTCTTGGTGCTGGGTTCTGATGTACAGAGTGTGGCGTGGGGTGCGAGGCTCTGGGTCGGATAGGATGCGGTATATACCTGTATAGCACTCCCACATAGGGGAGCAGTTGGTGCGGACTGTTGCCATATACGTGTTCATCCGCCTCTTGCGGATGACCACCCTCGTAGCGTCGGTCCCACGGAGTAGAGTACTGATGCTCAAGGAGGCACCTAATATACTATCAGGATGCGAGATTAGCAACACAAGGGGAAGCTCTCCGGGGATACGTACCAGGGTAAGTCTGCGCGAGAGTGACGAGGAAGAGGTAGGTCGCGACGATCAGGAGAAAGGGTTTTGGCTTCACAGATATGCGAAGAGGAAGGTTTGAGAGCTTGTCAATCACTGGAGTAGAGAGCGCAACTCCGGGACGAAGGGGGATTTGCGGCATGGACGGAGCGAGAGGATGACAGACCTCTGAGGGGACTGAGGGCCTCAGTTCTGGATACACAGTGTGGTCAGCTATCTGGGCTGTCGGGACTGGATCTTGGAGCGCTCTGGTCCTTTGAGTCACGCATGTGCTCGTGTGCTGACGGCTCTGGACGCTCATGGCTGGCTGACGGCTCTGGACGCTCATGGCTGGCTGACGGCTCTGGAGCTCATGGCTGGTGACGGCTCTGGACGCTCATGGCTGGCTGAGGCTCTGGACGCTCATGGCTGGTGACGGCTGTGGACGCTCATGGCTGGCTGACGGCTCTGGACGCTCAGGTGGCTGCTGACGGCTCTGGACGCTCATGGTCGCTGGCGGTTTGGCGCTCATGGCTCACGTGGCGTTCTTGGACGCTCATGGCTCACTGGCGTTCTGGACGCTCATGGCTCACTGGCGGCTTGGCAATCTGTCTGGTTGCGCTCTGGCAGTCCTGTCTGGTTGGCGTCTGGCAGATCCTGTCTGGTTGGCGGCTCTGGCAGATCCTGTTGGTTGGGCTCTGGCAGATCCTGTCTGGTTGGCGGCTCTGGAGATCCTGTCTGGTTGGCGGCTCTGGCAGATCCTGTCTGGTTGGCGGCTCTGGCAGATCCTGTCTGGTTGGCGGCTCTGGCAATCCTGTCTGACGAATGGCTCTAGCGGCTCCTGACTGACTAGCCGGCTATGTAGACGGATCTGGAGAGACGGCTGCTGGAAGGGCTCGGGGACGACGGATGGCTCAGATGCCTGGGCAGACGGATGGACGTCAGATGGCGCTGGGACGGAGCTAGATGGCTGGGGAGAGGCGTGTAGGGCGCTGGAACTGCAGGAGTGGTGGGAGACGAGCTCAGATGGCGCGGGAACGGATGCTCAAGGCGCTGAGGAACGGATGGCTCAGCTGCGCTGGGGAGACGGATGGCTCAGATGGCGCTGGGGAGACGGATGGCTCTGGCCGGATAAGGCGCACTGTAGACCTGGTGCGTGGTGCCGGAACTGGAGGCACCGGGCTAAGGACACGCACCTTCATGCTAGTGTCGGGGAGCAGGGACAGGGCACACTGGACTCTCAAAGCGTACTATTTGCCTGGTGCGTGGTACCGGCACTGGTGGCACCGGGCTGAGGGAGCACCTCAGGACGAGTACGGGGAGAAGGAACAGTGTGTACAGGGCTCTGGAGACGCACAGGTGGCTTAGTGCGTGGTGCCGGAACTGGAGACTGGCTGGAGACACGCACCATAGGGAGAGTGCGTGGAGGAGGAACAGGGCTCTGGAACGCACTGGAGCCTGGTGCGTGGTGTAGGCACTGGTGTACTGGGGCTGGGGCGGGGAGGTGGCGCCCGTACTCTCGCACAAAGGCGTGTTGCTCGCTGTATGCTCTGCTCATCCAGGTAGCGGGCCGGCCAGGGAAGAGAGGACAATACGCAGCACGGCTAGTTTCAACATGATTTAATAAAGAATATATTAGAACACTACAAACAAAACAAGAAATGTGAAAACCGAAACAGTCTATCTGGTGCAGAACACAAAGACAGAAGAAACCACACCCCACCAACACCAAAAACAAGCCACCTATATATGATTCTCAATCAGGGACAACGATTGACAGCTGCCTCGTATTGAGAACATATTAGGCTGAACACAGAAACAGACAAACTAGACCACACAACATAGAATGCCCACCAGCTCACGTCCTGACCAACATAAAACAAGCAAAACACATAAGCACTATGGTCAGGACGTGACACCTACAGAGAAATTAATTATGGAGAAAAGCCCCATAAGCAAGCTGGTCCTTGTCACAAACACAAACAGACCCACAGAGCCCCAGGACAGCAACAAAATTAGACCTAACCAAATCATGAGAAAACAAAAAATATAATTAGTTGACACATTGGAAAGAATTTAACAAAAAAACTGAGCGAACTAGAATGCTATTTGGCCATTAACAGGGAGTATACAGTTGCAGAATACCTGACCACTGTGACTGACCCAAAATTAAGGAAATCTTTGACTATGTACAGCCTCGTGGCATAGCCTTGCTATTGAGATAGGCTGCCGAAAGGCATTTGAAATGTCTTTATTATTTTGGAACTTGTTTGAATGTAATGTTTACGGTTGCCTTTTTTTTGGCAATGTAAACACATGTTTCCCATTGAGAGAGAGAGAGAGAGAGAGAGAGAGGAGAGAGAGAGAGAGAGAGAGAGAGAAGAGAGAGAGAGAGAGAGAAGAGAGGAGAGAGAGAGAGGAGAGAGAGAGAGAGAGAGAGAGAAAGAGAGACTTAAGTTCACACAGGGCACCAAGATCAGAACAGGAGAATTCCACCAGGTAGAACAGACTGACCCTAGCCCCCCAGCACATAGACTATTGCAGCATACTGGAGGCTGAGACAGGGAGGATCTGGTGACACTGTGGCCCAACCAGGCAGGATATAACCCCACCCACTTTGCCAAAGCACAGCCCCCACACCACTAGAGGGATATCAACAGACCACCAACTTACTACCCTGAGACAAGGCTGAGTTTCGCCCATGAAGATCTCCTCCACCGCACGAGCCTGAGAGGGCGCACAACCGAACAGGAAGATCACGTCAGTGACTCAACCCAATCAAGTCAAGTATAGAGAAAAAAAAGGCTGGCACGTGACGCACCCCGTCTAGGGACAGCATGGAAGAGCACTAGTAAGCCAGTGACTCAGCCCCCGTAATGTTGTCAGAGGCAGAGAAACCCAGTGGAGAGAGGGGAGCCGGCCAAGCAGAGACAGAAATGTCATCACTCGTGTTGTCATGTGTTGCTACCATGCTGTGTTGTCATGTGTTGCTGCCGGACTATTTGCATTGTGAGCCCCCCCCCCACAACCCCTCTTTTTACGCTGCTGCTACTCTCTGTTTATCATATATGCATAGTCACTATAACTATACACTCATGTACGTACTACATCAATTGGGCCGACCTACCAGTGCCCCCGCAAATGGGCTAACCTGGCTATCTGCATTGTGTCCCGCCACCCACCGGCCGCCAACCCCTCTTTTACGCTACTGCTACTCTCTGTTCATCATATATGCATAGTCACTTTAACCATATCTACATGTGCATACTACCTCAATCAGCCTGACTAACCGGTGCCTGTATATACCCTCGCTACTGTATATAGCCTGTCTTTTTTACTGTTGTTTTTATTTCTTTACCTACCTATTGTTCACCTAATACCTTTTTTTGCACTATTGGTTAGAGCCTGTAAGTAAGCATTTCACTGTAAGGTTTACACCTGTTGTATTCGGCGCACGTGACAAATAAACTTTGATTTGATTTGATTTGCTGTGTTGTTGTCTTAGGTCTCTCTTTTATGTAGTGTCGTGGTGTCTCTCTTGTCGTGATGTGTGTTTTGTCCTATATATCTTTTATTTAAATCCCATCCCCCATGGGAGGCCTATTGCCTTTTGGTAGTCCGTAATTGTGAATAAGAATTTGTTCTTAACTGACTTGCCTAGTGAAGTAAAGGTTAAATAATAATATATATAATAATTATGCTACTCTGTTGAGGTAAAACCACGTGTGGTTATTATGAGGACGACCACATCTAATGTTGGCTTCAACTTGGCCTTTCCATACAAATCCTTAACGAAGAAACCTGCTTTTTGGTCAGTTTCTCGTTAATAAAACAACGATGGTGAGATTAATGCTATCGCTATTCACGCATGAATTGTGTGCCTGCGTCGGCCATATAGCTGCGTCAAGAAAAATCGCCATGCATGAATCCCATCTATTTGGGTATTTCCACATGATTCTCACATATTTTCGAATGTAATAATAATTAGAATATCAAGGTCTAAAAAAGTAATTATTCTTAAAGTGGTAATGGCCTACTTTTTATTTACACTTTTGCATACTTTTTGTGGGGGGGGGAAGTGTGTCCTATATTAGGCCATCTATATAAATTAAACAATTGCATAAAATTGAGGTCCGTGAAACATACAATTAAGTGCTTGAAAAAGTCCCTGAAAGTCCTTGAATTTGACTTGCCAATGTCTGTATGAACCCTGCTTAAAGGATGTATAGTCCTACAGTAGACCTATGTTGTTATAAAGGTGGAGTTATGGGCAATTTTCATATATTGACTTTTACTCCTCTATGTACACTGCAGAAACATCTATGAAATGTTTGTTTCAAATCATTTTGAAACGTTTATCCCAATGTCACACATTGGCCCCGTTATTTATAGAAAGACCCCATTTGCAAAATGGTTTAAAGATGAACTGATCAGAAAGGTTAGCTGCCTTCAGAGCATCATAGTCGCAGCCTTTGTTAACAACTAATACAGACGTACCTTTGCAATAAAGAACGAGGATATGATGCACACGATTTCAACTATTCCGTTTCATAAAACACTCCTTTTCAGCAACTTTATGAAGTAGAAATCCATGAAGGTGCACAGAGAGTGTGTCAGGTTTTCCAGCCCACCTGTATGCGGTCGACTGACAGACATGTCCAAAAATGAGTTGAGCTACGCATGGCGGTCTGTGGTGTGACTTTCTGGTAGTGAGAAGTTTCCCTCCTTCAAAATGACCTTGTGGCGCAGTTTCCTGTTACTGACTTTCCTGTAGCCTTACTGACACTTTGCTAACTTTTCCTCACAGTAAGAGGCTACGTTAAAGTGTCACAATCCAAAATGGCTATATTACTCAATTGTTTATGTTTTTGTTTAATTTGAGTCTTTGTAATCCGACATGTACAGCTTCAAAATATGTTTAAATCTAGAGTATATTCAAAAAACTGTTGCCTCGAAGTTGCTTCCTCTTCCTCCACTAGCTTTTTACATCCACGACCGGAAATGTCACACAGGATTAACACATTCTGTTTGCAATTCTAACATGTTCCATGGCATGCGAAATGATTTGATAACCTGTTTCCAAATACATTTTAAATGTACTTAGGAACAGAAAATGCGCACCAAACTCAAGTGTTTGTGAAAGCAAAGACGAGGTAGAACGCATTTTCATGTTACAAGCCAATTTGTGTTACAATGAGATTTTGTTATTGTGTAATTATAGTATTTTCAACATGTMCATTTCCAGTAGGGCAGCCCCTACCAAATTACTGACACACAAATAGGGGATTCAGTGTAGTAATTAAAATAAATCTTAAAAAATGACTGCTCTATAACTTTGATACTTTTTTTATTTCAAATTAGCTTATGTCGTTAAAGATCTAGAAGACAACATTCAAGTTTTCCAGTGAAAACCTAGACAAGTTGAAGACAAAATATCAAACCTCTCCCACAGTTAATAGTTCATATCGACAAAGCACTCAGGCTTCGAGGGCCTCTGAGAGATCACAATGGCAAAATCATGATCAGACCTGGCTTCAAATATTTACTTCTATGACCAGTTTCCCAGACACAGATTCAGCCTTGACATGGACTAAGAAGCACTTTCAATGGAGAATCTCTCCATTAAAAATGTTTTTTAATCTAAGACTAGGATTCATCTTTGTCTGGGAAACCTGCCCCTTAGCGTTTGCTTCAGTCTGTCTAGACTGCCAGATGGGTGGAGTTTGCCGTTCTGCGACTATTCGATTGGTTCCTTTGCGCCAGGCAAGCTCAATCAAGGTCGGGATTAGTTTTTTTATGATTCCAATTGCATTTGAACCCAAGTCTAATCATGGACACCACACAGTAATCACATTTGCTTCCTCTCAAAACATCTCAGGAACACCAACAGTCCGTGTACGTTCTCCCCTGTAAACCAAATGAAGGCATGGGTTAATATTCTAATCTAAAGCCATGATTAGGTCTTGACACACCTCTCTCAACTTAAGTTACCCCATCCGAATTTCCCCAAAACCTACTTTACACATGAAGCCACGGTTACCACCAGAGGAAGAAATAGAAGCTTGTACTCATGTGAGTCCCTGGGTGTGCATCCCAAATGGCACCCTATTCCATATATAGTRCACTACTTTTGACCAGAGCCCTATGGGCCTTAATCAAAGGTCAAAGGTAGTGCACTATAGGGAATGGAGTGTTTTTTGACTCTATGTTAAGGCAATCTGGTGTCTAGAATAGGCCTAGAACGTATCCTCCTGTTAGCATTGAACCTTCCAAATGGCTGTTTATGATTATTTACAAAAATATTATTTCCTATCAATGTGCTTATAGCCACAGGAACAACACATGGCAAACTGACTGAAGAGAGGAAAATCGGACAAAATCGTAATTGTTAAAATCACAATCATAAAATATGAACATAAAGCATCATTCGAACATTTCATCCAGCGTTAAAGTGCTTTTAGTTGGGTTAAAAGCACAAATCTACACACATTCCAGTAATATTAAGGGCTAGAAACGCTCCTAAGGTGCAAAGGTACTTAATTAATAAAGTGCTAACTGCATTCCTCTGTATCAACAATAACAGACATAGCTGTGCAGAAAATGCACACTGACGACTATACACAGCACCTTATAATCGTCTTCTCTCGTCTTCTTCATATGCAGTCAAAGTCCACAACAGGTCGACATTCTTTTTTGTATTGATACATTAGTGTTATCATTTCAACCAAGTGCTTCAAGCTAGCATATTCTACAGTACATTGGCACGTACCAATAACAAAATCAGAAAACGTTCTAAAGTGTTAAATATTTGTATGTTTTTACAGTGTATTTATGGACGGATGTCCAGTACGTTGGCAGAGAAGCATCAGTACAAAGGTTGRATCCCAAATGGCACCCTATTCCCTATATAGTGCACTACTTTTTTACCAGGGCCCGTAGGGGATATAAAGGGAATAGGGTGCCATTTGTGATCCACCCTAAGCATTCAAAGCCTTTCCAGGGGCTTCCCCCTCTCCAGCCATAACACACTTTGCCCCTCTATATTTCTATACGTACCAATTTCATGTAAATAAACAACAAGCAATGAATTAATCATTTGAATATTTGTAGTAAACTGTAACAGACCCTGCTTAGAATCCAGTGTATGCCAGACCTAGGTTCATGTATTATTTACATCTTTCAAATATTTTGAGTTTGCTTTAGTCTTACTGAAGTGCCAGATGGGCAGGGTTTGCGGTTTCCGGACTATTCTATTGGTTCCATTAAGCCAGGCAAAGCTCAATCAAGCACGGACAAAAGTATTTGAAATTATTTCCAATAGTATTTGAACCCAGGTCTGGTGTATGCGTCTCAGTGTGTAGGCTCTCAGACATTGCTGATGCGGACACTGAGAGGGCTACTGTCTCTGACCCTCCCTCTCCCTTCCTCTCCTCTCTCCCTGTAGCTCTGCTCCAATCGGATCTTCTCCGGGTCAGTCCCCTCCACCCCCCCTCCTCCTCCTCCGTTGCCATGGTAGCTCTGTGGGCGGGATGTTTTGAAGAGGGGCGTGGTCTTTGTTTTGGCCACTTTGTCGAAGAAGGCAAAGTCGGCCACGTACTTCCCTGAGGGGGAGAGGGAGACCACAGGAGGGAACTCGTACCCCCACAGGATCTCGTCAGGCAGGTAGGAGGTACGCACCTGGCAGGTGGCTGAGGTGGGCTCTACCGTGGCACTCATGATAACCAGCAGCTCAAAGTCCGCCAGCTCAGGATCTGTCCATCCTCCGCCTGAGGAGAGAGAGAGAGAGAGAGAGAGAGAGAGACACAAATATCTCAAATTAAAGGCCCTGACACACACACAAACACACAGATCCATTCCCGTAGTTATAGGCTGGTCCCAAATGGCACTCTATTCCCTACGCAGTGCACTGCTTTTGACCAGAGCCCATAGGGTCCTGGTCAAAAGTAGTGCACTATATAGGGTATAGGGTGCCATTTGGGACGCAACCACAGATCCATTCCCACAGTAATAACCAGGCGTACCCTTGGCGGCCCAGGCCCTGAGCGGGCTGTTGTCGTCTATGATGTGGTAAAATGTGAGGGGGAGGATGAGGAAGGGGCTGTCGCTGGACGTGTCCACCTGGAAGGGAACGTTCCTCTGGTCCAGACGCACCGTCTCCCCCTCCTTAGTATGAGATGTCTGCAGCAGCTTCCCCGTCACCTAGGGGGGCGCACACAATCCCTAGGGCAGGTGTTTTCAAACTGAGGTCTGCGGACACCCGGGKTTCCACAAAAGGGTGCCAGGGGGTCCGTGGAAAATGTTTATAAATAAACAAAAAGCATTTTTTTCTTCTTTTTTTTTACACTAAATTAAATGTTGTTGTTTTTATAATACCTACAGAACATGTGTTTGGTAAAACACATGTGTTTGATCCATCTTCATATCTTTCCTATCCACCCCCAATGGCAATTACATTTTTTGATCAGTATACAAATAACCTGTCTCACTCTGCCCTGGGGCCCCGACCTCCAGGGGGCCCCAACTWATATTATTAGCGGCAGGGTGCAAAGGCCCCCAAACAAAACTCTAGCCCCAAAAGGCTAGAGCAGGCCCTGCTCAGGTAGCATATTTGTGTAGAATAGTAGGACATTTGCTTTAAAACTACACACTTTTCTCTCAGACTCATGTCCTCACCCAGAGRCTCATACTATTTGGGGTCCTTGACGTTAAAACGTTTGAAAACCCCTGCCCTAAGGGGTCACGTTTGGTTTTGGAGGGGATCAACTCTCGTCATATGTTTCTTCTTCTTCATTATTCAGACAGGTTGTAAAAGAGAAAGCTAAGTGGGATAGATCCTTTGCCAAGATAATCCATCTACCTGACTATCACGATCGTCTACTGAAGAGAGTGAGGACCAAGGCGCAGCGCGTGAAAAGAACATCTTCTTTTATTCAGAAGAGAGAAAACATGAAACGAACACTATACATAAACTAAACAAACGACCGTGAAGCTATAAACGTTGTGCACACACACACATGCTACAAACGTTCAAACATAGACAATTACCCACAAACACCTAAAGCCTATGGCTACCTTAAATATGGCTCCCAATCAGAGACAACAATAACCAGCTGTCTCTGATTGAGAACCAAATCAGGYAACCRTAGACTTTCCTAAACACCTACACTCAACCATAGACAATCCTAGACACATACACTCAACACAAACCCATACACTAAAACCAACACCMCCTTTACCATAATAAACACCCAAAACACAAACATACCCCATGTCACACCCTGACCTAACTAAAATAATAAAGAAAACAAAGAATACTAAGGCCAGGGCGTGACACTGACAGGTGTGGCATAGCAAGAAACTGTTTTAAACAGCATGATCATTACACAGGTGCACCTTGTGCTGGGAACAATAAAAGGCCACTCCAGAATGTGCAGTTTTGTCACATAACACAATGACACAGAGGTCTCAATGTTTTGAGGGAGCATGCAATTGGCACGCTGACTGCAGGAGCTGTTGCCAGAGAATTACATTTCTCTACCGCAAACCACCTCCGATATCATTTTAGAGAATTTGGCAATACTGTACTTCCAACCAGCCTCACAACCGCAGACCACGTGTAACAACGCCAGCCCAGGACTTCCACATCTGGCTTCTTCACCTGCGGGATCATCTGAGAACAGCCACCTGGACAGCTGATGAAACTGTGGGTTTGCACAAGCAAAGGATTTCTGCACAACCTGTCAGAGACCATTTCAGGGAAGCTCATCTGCTTGCTCGTCATCCTCACCAGGGTCTTGACCTGACTGCAGTTCGGCGTCGTAACCAACTTCAGTGGGCGAAAGCTCACCTTCGATGGCCACTGGCACGCTGGGGAAGTGTGCTCTTCATGGATGAATCCCGGTTTTAACTGTACCAGGCAGATGACAGGCAGCAGGTATGGCGTCATTTGGGCGAACGGTTTKTTGATGTCAACGTTGTGAACAGAGTGTCCCGTGGTGGTGGTGGGGTTATGTAATGGGCAGGCATAAGTTACGGACAACGAACACAATTGAATTTTACAGATGGCAATTTGAATACACAGAGATACCATGACGCGATCCTATGGCCCATTGTTGTGCCATTCAACCGCCGCCATCACCTCATGTTTCATCATGATCATGCACGGACGGCCCCATGTCGCAAGGATCTGTACACAATTCCTGGAAGGTGAAAGTGCCACAGTTCTTCCATGGCCTGCATACTCACCAGACATGTCACCCATTGAGCATGTTTGGGATGCTCTGGATCGACATGTACGACAGCGGGTTWCAGTTCCCGCCAATATCCAGCAACTTTGAAGAGGAGTGGGACAACATTCCACAGGCCACAATCAACAGCCTGATCAACTCTATGTGAAGAGAGTGGTCACACCAGATACTGACTGGTTTTCTGATCCACGCCCCTACCTTATTGATTAGTGCCAAATGAATGTATTTCAATTGACTGATTTCCTAATATGAACTGTAACTCAGTAAAAAAATATATATATATATTTTTGTTCAGCGTACTTTACACTTGCTGTTGAACACACACACACACACAACACACACACACACACACACAACACACAACACACACACACACACACACACACAACACACAAACACACAACAACACACCACACACACAACACAACACACACCACACCACACACAGTTGAGCAGTTACCTGGCACCCCAGCAGCAGGCTCTTCCGCATGTTGGCCACTCGGATCATGAGGCAGGGCCGTCCTTCGTGACTGGACACCACGGCGTGCTGGCTAAACTTCACCGTCTCACCTCGCTTCTTTGGCCGAGCCACCTGAGGAAAGCAGTGAAGACTATTGTATCTTGAGTTCAGGTATTGGTGTCAATTTCCATTTCAATTTAGTCAGTTCAGGAGGCGTTCAACAATTGAAGTACACATAGAAGTTAATGGGCAATTCAACTGACCGCAACAATGTGTGTATCAGAGATTTCATTTGGCGATGATGACCCAAGTGATGTAAGAAGGTATAAAGGACAAAACACACCATGCCAACGAACGTTTGAAAGCAGTGGGTGGTCATGCAATCACCAGCTGGGAGTCCATTATTGGTGGAAATTCAAAATGTAGAATAGGCGGGGAAAAGAACAGAACATGACGGCAAATGTTCTGTTCAGAAGCGATAGGACGGTCATCTGCTGCTTTTAACCGTTCATTGGCACGGTGTGTTTAATCCTCAAGTGCAGTGCTCAGTGAGCCATACTGTACCTTGGCGAGGAAGGTTCCGGTGATGAAGATCTCCAGCACCATGGTGATGACGAGTTGAAGGATCAGGAGGATGATGGCGGCTGGACATTCCTCTGTGATGCAACGGAAGCCGTAGCCAATGGTGGTCTGGGACTCCAGCGAGAACAGGAATGCCCCAGTCAGCGTCTGCATCTGCAGCACACACGGGGTGTGGTTCGACGGCGGGTTGAACTCTGAGAGGGCCCAGGAGAGAGAGAGAGGGAGACAGAGAGAGTAGAGAAAGTGAGAAAGAGAGAGGAGAGAGGACAGAGAAAGAAAGGAGAGGGAAAGAGTGAGGTGAGACGAGAGAGAGAGCAAAGGGAGATTGAGAGGAAGAAAGAGAGAGAGGACAGAGGCCTTTTCTCAATTAGATTTGCTCAACTCCTGCATCCTCTCTCTGTCCTCTCTGGCCTCCTTTGGAAAAAGGTCAAAGGTAATTGAAGAGAGGAGATGAGGAGAGTGAACGTGGACGAAAATGCGCTTGTATGAAATGAGAAGGTCCTTCTCCACTCGCAGGTCATTTACAGGGCTGGATCTCAAAATACATGTGTGAAGTGATAAAAACAAATTAAGTTAGTTGTGGAAGCCATTTTGTAGGTATTAAGATAAGTAGCATACCGTTTTTAAATGTGTGCATGCTTTTCTCTTTCGACAATACAACAGCTGATTCAAAGGGGGTGTGGCAGATATCAGAACTCTTCTGCTGTACGATACACTTGTGCTTCCTTGCCACTTAGGAGGCTATCGAGGAGGGGAGGACCATCTTAACCTTGCCTACTAAAGAATTGACACACTCCTCGACCACTTATTGGTTTCCGGGTCACGGAGGAGAGAGGACGGAGGAGAACAGACAGAGGACGGACTTTTGCCCAAACAAGAAAAAGGCCAGAGAGTGAGAGGAGAGATTGGGAAAGGGGCTCTGGTCAGAAGTAGTGCAGCAACTATATAGGGAGTAACGTGCCATTTTGGACAGCCAATGTACGTAACACAAAACTTAGTTGGTGGTTTTTGTTTAGTTTTACAGATCTAAAACAACAGTGGGACAGCGAATTGTACTGTATTATTGAGGATTTTGAAAAAAGTCTCCATTCTCTCCACTCTCTCACCCAGCAGATCTCCATGCACTAATGCCACCAGGTACCACAGAACCCCGAACAGGAACCACGTCCCCGTGAAGGTGAGGGTGAAGAGAAAGAACTTCCACCGCCACTGCATATCCAGGAACGTCGTCCAGAGGTCACGCATGTACAGGGCCGACCGCCCGCTGATGTGTTCGATGCGTACGTTACTCCGCCCATCCTTGGACAGAACACGTCTCCGCCTCCTCAAGGTCCCGCCCCCGCCGGAGCCCCCGGCGCCCAGTAGGGGCTTTAGAACGTCCGTCTGCGTCTGCGAGTGACACACCTTCTGAGGGGAGCAGCTTCGGGAGGAAGGGGGCGTGGCAGATGTCATCTGTCAACGCAACAGGAAGGAAGGAAGGAGAGACTGATTAAGGGACGTCTTTCTCACAGTAACAGGGCATGAAATAATAACTGTAAATAAAGTTTAGGCATCCTGTAGGACCGATGTTAACCAGTTAACCAGTGCTGTTAAGATTATATTCTGAAACCACACCAGGAGCAACAAAAGAGCATTGCAATTTATTAACATTTAGAAAGTCACTCGAGCTTTGGTAGACAAACATCAAAACCAGTTGTCAGAGTTGAGTCTCAAAATGGCAATGTAGGACTATAAAACGCATTACTGTACTTTCGCATTACTGTTGTAATGCGAAAGTACTGCGCTGTAGCCTTTAAGGAAGAGGGTACCATTTAAGATGCAACTCAGGTTTCTGTGTCGAGTTAAAAAATCTTTGCTGGAAGATTGCAGAACAGATGAAGACACAAACACAACATGACGAGGGACCAAACAAGCACATGCTGTACGAAYGCAGATTCCACACACTGTGTGCCCCAAATGGCAACCTATTCCCTCACTAATTTTGACCAGGGCCCTATGGGCTCTTGTCAAAAGTAATACACTGTATAGTTAATAGGGTGTCATTTGGGACAGAGGAAAAAAGTCCTACACAGTAACAACGTTTCCATCCACAGTTTTTATGCGAGTAAAGTCATACCACAGCGAGTCGCGATGATATGGTGTGTGGTCCTCCCACTACGACTCAGGAAGACATGCAGTTTATTATGCTACAGATGGAATAAGTTATGATGAATTTTACAGGGTGGTGAAAGTGTCCGGTGGTGAGCTTGATGCTCCTTTCCAATAAATATCGAAGGTCTTATTCTGGTGACATGATGATCGATGCTTGGTTGCCGTTTGACAAATAAACATATTCTTGCACTTTTGTCCATGATAATCTCATCATGTAGGCTGTACTCGTACTGTATCTGCAAGCTGTTGACTAGAGCACATTAACCAATACCAGAGTGGGCACATTTGCTATATAACGCAAATTGTTTTGTGACAAAGCCATTGAAAATACGATGGAAACCCATGTTTGATTACTATGTCTTTTTTATTCACTCGCAATTGAACTGCAAAAGTTATTTTTATGTGCACTGTGTCATTACGCACAGACTTTTATCCACAACAAGTCAGTTTGATGGAAACATATCTCTGGTGTGACAATTTGCACTTTGTATCGACGCGGATTTTTGAATATTCGCATGAAAGTCTGTAGCCAATTGGATGGAAACCTAGCTAATGACATTCTCTCACTTACTTCCACAAAGCACGTAGACCAGAAGTTGAACATGGCAAAGAAGAAGTGGGAGAGACACAAATGAGAGATAAAATCATTGATAAGGGAAATGGGAATAAGAAGGAGGTGTAGAATTAGGATGACCAGATTAACATTACTGCATCAAAACAGACAATAGATACCTCTCTCACTTTGTGAGCCGTACAAAAAGGGAAACTGGACCGATTAAATTAAGGCCAATGCTCTGTTAAAAACACTGAGTTTATCTAGATGAAGTTAAAAAGAGATGTGACTGTGCTGTTGATTCCAAATAGAGGGCCCTTTAGTGGACAAAGAGTGAACTTCTGTCTAGAAACAGGATATGGTGATAAGAGTTAACAAGGAAGATGGCCAAAATTCCCTTTCTGGTTGCCCTGCACCTTTCAAGCCGTGTCCCTTCTTGAATTCAAATGGGAATTCACCAACTCCTAGAGGTCAGTGAATGATATAAATTCTTCTTTATTGTTAAAACCAATACCCGTTGGCCCGTTGCATAGCCTTCATCAGGGTTTTACAGATGGAAAATTAAGGAGGCTTTTATAGGCCTTCCGTTCTTACCTCTGATGCTGGTCTCTCTCTCTCTCTCTCTCTCACACACACACACACACACACACACACACACACACACACACACACAGTATTCCCCCAAATGTGTGTCACTGATGTTACCAGGCAGTGATTGTAGTCTACGGCAGGAGTATAGTAATAAGACCTTTTAAAATCACATTGACAAAAAAACACAATGTTCTAATGCACACACACACGACATACACACACACACACGAAATTCCAACTAAGTGACGTAAAAAATAAACACTGAAATAGCTCCGCTACAATGCAGAGTTTTACGTAAGCAATTACTGTTAATTACACATCTCTGGTTATGCAACTCTTTCATCGTTACAATGACAGTATTGAGAACTTTCACCGTGTCCCCCTTCATCCCTCTCTCCCTCTCTCACACACACGCTCTTTCTTTCTCATCCTCCCTTTTTTCTGAATGTGCAGCCTCTAGGCCTACAACTTGTACACAAGAAGATAACATCGTATTAATAAAAACTTGAACAAAAGAAGAAGCGTAACCAATCAATACCTTTCCAATAGGATGTATTCCATCTCCATGACAACACATCTACTTTTGTACAACGGTATTATTACTGTAATATCAGAATGATCAACTGAATCAAAACTTCTCCCTCTCAACTACAAAGGCGTTTTGCATGTTTTCCTGATCTCCCTCTCCTTTTCCTTTCCCTCTCCTGCTCCCTCTCTCACCCTCTTGCTCTCTCTCCCTTTCTCTCGCTCGCTCGCTCTCTCCCTCTCTATGTCTCCTCTCTCTCCTGTGTACACAGGAATGCTTTGTTTGGGTCAGAGATGAAAGGAACAAAAGAGACCATTGACAAAAACGACTGTCTGTGTGTGTGTGTGTGTGTGTGTGTGTGTGTGTGTGTGTGTGTGTGTGTGAGTGTTGTGTGTGTGGTGTGTGTGTGTGTGTGTGTGTGTGTGTGTGTGTGTGTGTGTGTGTGTGTGTGCTGTGTGTGTGTGTGCGTGTGTGCGGTTGTGTGAAAGGAAAAGAGAGAAAGAGGTCTGTGACAAAAGGCCCTCGTTAATATTCCAGAGTGTATGAGTAATCCCCCACAAGTAGATACTGAAACACGCTATTACCCCCACTGTTGCCCCCATTCCCTCTCTCCCTTTCTACCCCTATCTCTCTCTTCCTCGCTTTCTTTCTCCTTCCCCGCTCTCGTTCTTTATCGCTCACACCGTCTCCCTCCCTCTCCATCTCTCTCACACACACACACCAATCGTAGTTCCTTGTGTACTAGGGTTGCTGCACAGCATAGAAAGAAGCCGTCATAACATAAAGTTAATTACCACCTTAGTTTACACAGATCAGTGCTTCTAGATCCGTACGGAATAGTTCCATACAGCTGTTCCTCTCATCGCTAGCTACTGTTATTATTGACTAACACTATTCCATCCAGACCACCCTAAAGCTGCTTTTCGACTGTCACACCTGTGTTTCACTGGTGAATTCACCCTGAAGTTATACCAGGGAACTTGTGTTTCCTTAGCTAGGGCTGACACTGARGACTTGTGAAGAGCAGAATCAACAACCTCTGCATAATCAAAACGATTGCTAAGTAGACCAAACTGATGGTCAAACCATAGAGCTCCACAACCCCTCAGGTTCCACTCTCTGCTCTAGGACCACAATGGCAATAAGCAGTAAAACATGTTTTTTGGTGTTATCCTCAATTATTGTAAATGTACTGTATCCACATTTGTGGTTGAATTGTGTTTCATATTGTCCAGTAAATCAAATCAAATGTAAAAATATATATTTTTTAAAATCCATATGCTGTCCTCTCTTCCTCTATTGTTTTGGTTAACTCAGGGATCATTAAAAATTGATGCAATTTTTACAAAAACTTTAATTCATTTGACTTCTTTAATTGATTGGCGTCAATTTGAATTGACCCCAACCCATGCAGTAGACATGTAACATAGTGCAGGAATCCCCGAAGCTGTGGTGAAAATGTGTTTCCTTTATTAGCCTACTCTTTGGTTAACTCTCTGGCATACACCAATTGTCATTTATCACCCCCAAATAAGAGTACATTACTGTGTGGGTAAATTTTTTTAAATGATAGGCATTAGGTTGATGTGTATTTGACCATAAACAAACATCTGAAATAAACACATTTTAGGATGTTAAAGGGTCATGCCTTTTGATCAACAGTCATATGTCAGGTGCTTCTACACCTGCATTGCTTGCTGTTTGGGGTTTTAGGCTGGGTTTCTGTACAGCACTTTGAGATATCAGCTGATGTACGAAGGGCTATATAAAATAAATTTGATTTGATTTGATGTCACTCATCAACTGCAAAACCCTCCTACTGACTCCTCACTAAAAACAGCCAAATGACATGTTATGAGATGAATAGGTAGTCAATGAAAACTAGAGAAATTGATCATGTAAATGTAATATCTCCTCTTCGTATTTATTGAGGTATTAATGTAGGCTACTCTGATGTAAGTCCTTAAGCAACCTTGAAATATTAACTAATAAATACCTGTTGTTTCATTTTCATCTGATAGCATAGTGTTGCAGCAGAATAGTTTTTTTTTGCTACAGACAGCTATATACACGACTAGTAAAGGCCCGGTACACTACTTTTGTTAATATTTTTTATTAATATATATATTATTATTATTAAWTTTTTTTCAGGGATGTGGGTCTTATTCTGGTGACATGATGATCGATGCTTGGCGGCCTTTTGACTTGGCTCTTTTTCCCATAATAATCTCATCTTGTAGGTAGGCACCCGCACTGTATCTGTGAGCTGTTGGCCAGTGCAAAGACCAGAGTGGGCACATTCGCTACATATTGCAATTTTTGTTGTGACAAAACGATCCGTAGAGTTTAACATGAGATGGAAACCCATTTACTTGTATTTTTTTGAACCGCAAAAGTTATTTGGAAGTTTTGATGTGCCCCATGTCGTCACACACATCTTTTTTTATCTGCAACAAGGCAATTTGATGGAAACACGGTTTAGAACATTTGCAAGGAAATCTGTCGCCAATTGGATGGAAACCTAGCTAGTAATACTGTAATTGATCGTCCTATTATAATTTCCCCATCTTTATTTGGAGAGTAGGCCTAATTGAAAGGCCAATCAGCAAAACACATTTATATCTTTATCTGAAGTGATACTTATTTGCCCCCAAAAAGTTGAACTTACCTTGATGTGTCTTGCAAGCCGTGTTTAAAAACTAATTGAAACGTGCGGCAGAAGAAGGCAAGGTTCTTCTAGTACTAAACCGTAAGACTCCTTGACATTTGTCTAGTGCACTTGTCGGCATTGTTATCATACGCATGCTCATGCAACCCAGTCATTGCAATCCAACTTGGATGGTGTATTGGAAGAAACTACAGTAAGATTGTCAACTAGAAATAGATAGCCTATACCTTCTTTAAAATACACAAAACTATCATTGATAGCCCGGGCTCTTCTCTTGAACCAAGCCGTAGATTTGTGACAAGATTTGTGTTGGGGTTTATAAGTGGTCAGTTGATCTCTCTCTCTCTCTCTCTCTCTCTCTCTCTCTCTCTCTCTCTCTCTCTCTCTCTCTCTCTCTCTCTCTCTCTCATATTCTCGGCTGGCCATGTAATTGCTGTAATTGGCAGTACTTCGTCAATAGGCCTATCCTACCGAGCATGTCCGATGATGGCTCTCGTCCAGGGTGTTACGTGCGTATTGCTGATGCTTAAGACTCATCGTCTAGCCGCACGTAACGCACCGGACCAGAGCTAGTCCGCATCTTGCTGCGGTGGTTTGAAGTGTTGCAGTTTGGCCGTTAACTGTCTTTGCGGACGCATTATCTGCAGTGCCAATGTGCTTATTAACCCCTTAGTCATCTTTACCAAATATAAATAACATATCTCTACGAAATTAACTCTATACTGAATTGTTTCCATTCATTTTGGAAGGGGGGCAAGTTTTCTAGTTGTCAATTGCACTAAACCATGTATGCTATATCAATTGCTTTGAAGATGGCCACCTGTTCTTTTGGGCATCTTGCTGTTTTATCCCCCTCTCTTTTTGTTTGATCCCAAATGGCCCCCTATTTCCTATGAAGTGTACTCTTTTTGTATGGGCCACTGTACAGGGAATAGGGTGTCATTTGTGAAATACCCCTTAGCATGCCCTCAATGCCTCTGTATTCGCTGCCCGCGTTGCATGTGGCCAAGAGCGTCTGTACACGGTGTCCTGTTGGAGGGAAACACATAAAGAGAAACATCCGTGAGGAGAATACTGCTTTTCTTGTGGATGTGTCCCAAATGGCACCCTATTCCCTATATAATAGTGCATTACTTCTGGCCAGGGTAGTGCACTATATAGGGAATAGTGTGCCATTTGGGACTCGGCCCTGGCTTATGAATAAGATGGTGACCAAGCGTTTCTCTAATGAAAGACGGAGAAGGAATACGATTCCAGGGGAAGTGTTAACACACACTAAAAGTGGAAAACAAAGGGCCACTGATCAGATAAACAAATAGCTGATAAAGTAGTAATAAAGTAGTAATCAATGAAAGTTCAAATATAGCTCTATATAATTGACCCCCCCAGGTTAAAAAGCTGGTCAAAATAACACTTTCAGTGCAATGCAGAATTTCAAGCATTGTGATACCATATGGGATAAAAAAATACAATGTGGTTTACGAAACTTCAATCAGTAAGGCTGGTCTGAATGGGTGTCACTTGAATATCTATTCGGTAAGCATAATATGGGCTCACTAGTGTTGTTCACAGCAACAGTCTTCCAAAAGATGGTCAGTGCTTTCCGTGTCAGACGTTATGTCAGATGGAGAAATCTCCCCTGAGGGAGATGATACGTTCTTTGTTTCAACGATCGATCTACACCCGCGCCCAGGCAATCCAGGTGATTCCTCTACGACCAGGRTTTCCCCAAGAAGGAGTGAGAGAAACGTCCAACTTCTGGGCATTCTGGCCGATAAGGGTATCACAGTGGTGGAAGGCATGTCCAGCCATGAGTTTCTCCAACTGGCTACAAATGTGCTCTTCTCTGCAACTCCCAGATGACGGAATCCTGTCATTGGTTCACCCAGAGGCAACAAAAGACTCCAGAAATCGGCTTCATCAGCAAAGGGGAAGATTCCAAGACGTGAGGGCAGAAGTGCCCTCGACCAGGCTGGTCCTTCTTCTTCTACTCCCCACCCCGCCGCTAAGGCTAMCTTCAACAAGGCCCCTCTTGCTGTGGCCGTGACCAATGACCCGGTGCCCTCGACATCATGGGCTCTATTGAAGCATGATTCGAAGTGATCGACGGAGGCAGCTCCGCTTCCGTTATCGGTTCCAGCCTCACTTGCACTGCGAAAAGTAGCAGTGGGGTTTCCCGCAACCATTTCTGAGATGTTCTTCTCCGGAGTGCCCATGTTTAACCACTGCTAGGGTCCTAACCTGCCCAGATTGTGGCCAGCCAGGGCAGGCCCCCYGAGATGTGCCTAAAAGCTGCTTTCAGAGTTAAGCCTGCAGAGGTCCCCCATGATCCAGCGCCAAGTTTCATTGTCAAGTCTGAGCAAGCAAAACCTGGCACCCCCTTCACTGACCTCCAGGGACGCCAGGTGAAGTTTCATAATAACACCCCCATATGCAGTCATTTTAATGAGAATGTCTGCACCTTCTATAATAGCATCTTCCTCTACATCTGCATCTCATGCTTCGATCCTCACAAGTCTGTCTGCCCACGGCGGTTATGCCCCCCGAAGGCCTCCTGGAAGGGGAAAGGTTCAAAGAAATTCTAAAGAAACTTCCACTCCGGTCAACATCCAAGCCCTGGCCACCAACTGTGGTACCATCCTGGCACCCCCTTTGTAGATTACTTGGTCACGGGTCTTTTCCAGGGCTTTAAGGTGGRCAGTCACAAAGTTCAGAATCTTCAGTCCGCTCTCAATAAGCCAATTGCTGGTAGTGCAGCAATTGTTGGATAAGATGATCGATAAAAGTTCCTTAATTGGCTCCTTTGCTTCCCCTCCTTTCTTTACGTTCAAAATGTCAGTAATCGGGGAGGAAACTTTCAATTTTTGACGTACCCGCTCCCTGGTCTGGTCCGATAGCCAGCGTTAATGAGAGCATTCCCCGCAAAGCTTTTTATCTGTATTATGCTGCCGTGGATCATGCTATTAAGCTCATATAGCTGTTGGGCACGGGCTCCAAGTTATCCAAAGCAGACATCACAGATGCTGTCAAAATCATACCACTCCACTGCTCATAATGGCCAATGTTTAGTGTCATGTGGGAATCGCAGTATTATTTGGTTGTCAGGCTCTCCTTCGGGTGCAGGAGTAGCTCCCATATTTTAAATTCTCTGTCTGAAGCCTTGTGTTGGATCTTGTTAAATAACTGCCATTTGCCTTTCGTGTTGCATCTTCTAAACAATTTTCTGGTTAACAATTTCCCTCTCGACAATTCAGGCCATGCTGTCTCAGTACTTCTGAACAAATTCCTAGCTGTCAGAGGAGAAAGCTGTCAGACCCCTGACTTCTCTCGAGTTCTTAGGCATAAATCCAGACAGCACCAATATGTGTACCTCCCTCCCCCTAGATAAACTGTTACGGATCTGCGAATCAGTGTAGTCCTTCACTGATGGGCAGCCCATCRCGAAATGTGACTTATTGTCTCTACTGGACAACTTAACTTTGTGATGAGGATCATCCCTCAAGGGTGGGCCTTTATATGATGGCTCCTAATAATGCTAGCTTCCTCAGTCCAGGCTCCGAGTAATCCTGGATRAGGGCTGCCGTTCAGACCTCCGGTTTTGGTCTATTTAACTTRTTAGCTGGAACGGCATCTCTTTTTTTCTTTGATGAGATGCCTGTGTCCTCGGATTCCCTCAAGTTCTTCACGGATGGTGCCCCCCATCTGTGGGGTTTGGGGGCCATGTATGGCAAGGGAAACGCATAACCGTTCACCATGATAATTAAGCCGCAATTGTCATAATTAATAAAGGACGCTCATCAGCCAATGTAATCATTACCCTTCTTAGGCGCTTACATGGCAGTCTGTCATTCATAATCATTTCCGTTTCCAGGAGTTCCCTCGCCTCTGCCCAGCAACCAGAAAGGTTCCGGTGTCACCGCCTATGCACTCGTAAATGCTGCTGTTCTAAACAATYCAATGAYAGCAGCACTATGGGGGTCTGCTAAATGGTGGTCATTCTCTGCCTAGACGTCACACGTCAGGCCAAATCAATYGGCCATCCTCGCAGCCCAATGATCCCTCAAATCTAACTACGCACAGCTAAAGTACCTCAATCTTGCGAGTACTCAATCTCAAACACGCTTGCAGTCGTTTGATGGTTATTTGATAATCATACATTTCAAATGTTACAATGCTAGCACACAGCACGCTAGCATTGGGCCGTATTTCCGCATGTACTATTGGGTTCAACACTCAGCTAGCGTTTTTATATTCATCATTCTTTTCGCCTTGTGGAATATGTCGTTGGGTAGATGTACTTGCAGATGTCTTATTTGAACTAAACACGTGATACGTTGTTTTTACGCTCAGCGCACCTTGCATGAGTAAACGTTTAATTCTTTCCATGACAGCAGAATGCACGTCTGTTCTATACTTTGCATGCACGTCTTTGATATCTAATTACCTTGTCTTCAATCTTTAGATCCAACCTTTGCTCTGCTGTATCCCTACTTTCTGGTGAGTCATTTTCGATTCCAGCTGCCATGCTAAGGGGTTATCTGTCATCCACATCTACCTTAAAAGGAGCATTTCTTCAGAGACGAGGCCTACCCCAATCTATTTAAATACAAATTCCATATTGCATTCTGTCTTTGTTGTCCATTCAGTTAAGCCTGTATCCGATTGAAATGTAGTTTGAAAGTTCAAAAATGAAGGCTGTTTTGAATGGGTGTCACTTTATCTATTCACATCGCTTCCTATTTCATGGGCATAGCGGGTATTCACATGGATAGTGTTTACAATGTTAGCTTGTCATTATAGCCAACATATCTTCATGCCAAGACTGTGCCAAGAGTGTGCAAAGCTGTCATCAAGGCAACGGGTGGCTACTTTGAAGAAACTAAAATCTAAAATATGTTTTAATTTGTTTAACACTTTTTTTTGATTACTATATGATTCCAAATGTGTTATTTCATAGTTTAGATGTCTTCACTATTATTCTGCAATGCAGAAAATAGTATAAATCAAGAAAAACCCTTGAATGAGTAGATGTGTCCAAACTTTTGACTGGTACTGTATAATTTAAGTGTTTTGACCGAGTGGGTTTTTCCTATTCATAAGTATAGCCCAAAAAAWGTAGATAGCTAGCTAGCTATCTACACCCAAAAACAATGGGTGTAGACTTTCCTCTGAAATGCTTGCTTTCGAGCCCTTCCCAACGATGCGGAGTTGAAAAAAAATTATACAAATATATTGTAAGCGGAATATACAGGGAGTAACCGTACCAGATCAGGTATCTGTATATGAAGGCAGGGTAAAGTGACCAGGCATCAGAATAGAAGATAATAAGAGTAAAATAAAGAACTGAGTAGCAGCAGCGTGTGCGTGTGTGTGCGTTTGCGTGTGTTCGTGTTGTGTCTGATATGTGTGTGTGTGCATATGTAGTGTATGTGAATGTTTGTGGGGTTTATGTGAGAGTGCCAGTGTAGTGTGTGTGAGTGAGTTTGAATATAGTGTGTATAATATAATCTTGTGAGTCTTGTGGTTCTTGTCCACATGAACCACGCTAATTAAATGTATTTTAGAAGGTTACATTTGATGACATTTGTATAACAGTCACATGCTAACTGCTAACCGCTAGCTATCTTAGAGGTAGGTACCATGCAATTTCGCCTTAGCTTTGTTGAGCTTCTGTTGTTCCTCTCCATTGGTTTTTGTTACATTTAATACACAGGCCTAAAAGGGATTTTAATGTATTTGAGAATTTGTTTTGTTTCCATATGCTGAATGGAGAGAATAAACTGTGCAGACCCGAGGACGTGCAAATTACAGAAGAGATGAACAGGCCTTGGAATTGTGTGGGTCAACGCTAGGTAAGAATTTTGTCCAAGGGAATAGACAAAATGCGTCAGAATAATGTTAAACTGCAAATCTTCAGAACATGTAAAACCATGCAGCACCTTTTAATTCGAAATTGCTGATCTGCAATTAATACATCCCCCTAACCTTTCCACAGAAACATTGGTGATGCAAACTGATGGTGCCTGAAATCTTAACGATAGAAGCATTATTTTTGAATTTTTTGATGCATTACTTTTGGTAATGTACATTTCTTTCAAATTTGATTCACCATTTCCTTTTTCTTTAAAGATATGAAGATATAAGATAGCTTCATGACTTCGTAAGCTTCGACAGTCATGTTTGTCTCTAATTACTTCAATAGCTCTCTTCAAATGTGTCTGTCCTATTGTGTTTCCATAGGCTGGAGAGAGAATGTGCTGTGCAACATTGGAAGATGATAACATAATTGATAGAAGAAATTAACAAGGCTTGCTAAGAATTTTGTCCAAGGAAATATACTAAATGTGGAAGAAAAATGTTAGCTGCAATCCTTTTTCAGAACAATGTATGTCACTTTAAATTCAAAATTGCTGATCTGCAATGAATAMCTACCCTTAATTACTCATTCCCCTGTCTGCAGCAATATCGATGGTGCAAACTGAGGGTGACTGCCTGATGTCTGAGGCTCAGTGAGGCTCAGTGTCAGTATTGAAGGTAAGATTGAACTTTAGTTGAACATGTTTTCAATAAATGSTCAAGCAATCTATATYTTTTCCCCCAATTTGATTAGACGTTTCCTTTTTCTTTACAGATATGAAACTAGATGGAACATCCCACTAGATGCAATCATTCAGTTGCAGAATTATTTTAAATAAAACATTTACACATTAAGGGGTAATGAAGTGTTTATTTATGTTACATTTAATTGAACTGCATGTAAAATATATATTTTGGATGCATTTCCTGATTGTATGTGAAATATTTAAAAACGTTTTTGTGTTACATTTCATGTACATGCACAAAWTCATTTTCAGATGCATTTTAAATACATGTTGCATTATGTCAAAATGCATCCCCAAAAAATATTTTTTATAATTTTCTTCCCCCGTATTGGATGATAGTGGTCAGTCAGAGTTCGAACTGCACAACTAAGAAGCCTCTCTTGAAAACATTTATTTTCTGTCTCACTCACTTCACCTTTGGCAGTTTTGAAGTTGCTCTAGAAACTTACCATTATAGTTTTTGGTATGCTGAAGATTTTTTTATATTAAACCAAATCACTTCCTCACTGTAAGAACAGGTTCAGCGAGGGGTTAACGGATAGACAGAGGAAAAGGAAGGACAGAGTAGAAAAAGAGAGGAGGAGAAATTAGGGGGTATTGTACTTGGCGGGGTCAGTGCTCTTGGCTCATTGCTACCGGTAATGTTACCTCCGCTTTACACACACACACACACACACACACACACACACACACACACACACACACACACACACACACACACACACACACACACACACACACACACACACACACACACAGTGCCGTTTCTAGACATAAGCGACGTAAGCGGCCGTTAGGGGGGCCCCAACCAGGAAGTCAGTCGGTGTCTCAACTCACTGTTAGTTAGGAAAGTAAAATGCACAACGTGCAATTTTGAAATAAAATTTGGTAGTGAATCAGCAGTTTCCCACTTGTTATGTCAGTCACTGACAGTCACTCAATTAGCTAACATTTTATTGACTGCTAGGTAAGTTCATCTAGCCAGCTATCTTAACCTTGTAGTAATCATAGCTGAACTACTGACTGGGCACTCAAGGCACGCGCCTAGGGGCCCTGACCTCTAGGGGGCCCTAATGGATTTTGTTAGTCACTCTCACTCATGTCATATGAACATGGCATAAGTCATGGGAAAATGTGTAAATTACAGGACATTTGCTTTAAAGCTGCAACATTTTCTCTCCTCCCATGGCAAAACGTGTAGAACTGCAGAAAATCAGCTTTAAAATGTCACATTTTTCTTTCAACCGCATGGCAAAATGTGTACAATTGCAGGAAATGTGTTTTAAAACTGCAAAATGTTATCTCTGCCCTATATATTTTTTTTATAGAATTATGGTGGGGGCACTAAAATGTTTTGCCTGTGAGGTGGGGGGGTGTAACCAAATCTCACTTAGGGCCCCCAAAAAGCTAGAAACAGCCTTGCTGTTTCATACACACACACACACACACACACATATACCGAAGTGTGGAGTGTTACCTCCGCTTTATTCATCTGTTGGCATTCTTTACAGCCTTTTGATACAGTTTCCTATTTTGTCATCTGCATTAGCATTCACTTCCTTTGCACAATCTGTCTTCATCCCAAATGGCATCCTATTCCCTACATCGTGCACTACCTTTGACCAGAGGGTTCAAAAGTAGTGCACTTTATAGGGGAAAGGGTGCCATTTGGGATGCAACCTGTCCTCTGATCCTTTCGGTTTTTGTTCGGGAAACAGGCTTTTTTTTATGCTTGTAGCTCAGTTCTTCTTCGGGTCCAAACTTCGTGAAACCAGACTGACCATTGCGCTCACGGTCGTTTCACTTCACTTGATACGTGCAGTGAAAAAGAATGTGAGCTTGTGAGATCAGGCTGGTTTAACAAGCCAATAAAGCTCTTTCCTCTGCATAAACACAAATTTAGCTCTACATTTCCTTCCCATATTTCAATCCCAAAAATGAATAGTATGATCATAACAATCTTCATTATAATGCATGATTCAATGGTAGAATACACAACAAAAAAGTCATCACAACGGACCTTTAAAGCATCACCTTTTATAAAAAACGATATTATAATTTTGTTCATACTGTACATTCCTTTCTCACTCTGAATATTCAGGACTGGGTCTGCCACTGAGAGGCTGCACAATGAAACTCACCAGAGTTGCATTCATTAGTGCACACCGTAGCAAAAAGTTTTGCAACAGAAACAGTGTTTCTTCTTGGACAAATTCAGATAGCCTCTCCCTGTTTCAGTCCGTTTCTTCCATTTGGTTCCAAATGAACACTGGATTGTACCCTGATGAAGACAGCTTGCCTGTCGAAACGTTGGTAAATTAAATATTTTTGCATCTGAGCTCCTTTATTTTTAAGTTTCCAAATGAACACTACCCAGAAGCACCAGTATGTGACAGTGTAACTAATGAGCTACGATGCAACTCACAGTTTACCATTTGGCCAGTAGAATGAGCCAGATGTCTATTCTTCTTTTTACATCTTCTCAGCCGTTGGTTGATATGCAAGGACTTAGGTTGATGTAAGGATACACAACCAGCTAGTGCGATACCTCTCCTGGAGCRTTCCAGTCAAGCTATTAGGCTTCTGCAGTTTAGCTCAGTCTTCATACCTGAAAGTGCAGATACAAAGTTAAGTCTGAAATTCCCTATCAAGTGCACTACTTTAKACCAAAGCCAGTAGTGCACTATGTACTATGTAGTGCACTATGTAGAGAATATGGTGCCATTTGGGATGCAAGCAAAAGTCTCCAAACAATACCATTTTAGTGATTTATTATTCCATCTCAATCTTTTGTATAATTTCCGCCAATATAGTGATTTATTAAGTTATTTACAAATGTATTGTTGTTTGTTGTTTGTTTTTTCATTGCTGGACAAAAAAGACTGTACAATCACCAGGAAATTACCTCAACTTAATTTTAAATCAGAAAATCTGTTCCCAAGTATTCCTACGCATAAATAAAGACACATATGTAATGATATCCCGATGTAATTAATTATTGTGTTTTTTTCAGGGCTTCTTGCAGTCAATTTGCAGTGTACAAATGATTTATAATTATATTCCAGCCCCCCTACCAGAAAAAAATGGCCCGYGGCTGAATATAGTTGGGGACCCCTGGTCTACATTCAGAGTATTTGCACAATTAATCATCATCTCATGAAATAATCAGATTTCTCTTGTATCTGTTATATCGGTCTATTGAAGACTTTATCGCACCAGATTGTTTTGTTAAGKATGTATCTGTTTTATGGGCTTACTGTAAGTTTCCTGTATGCAGCCAAAACAGAAAGAGKAATGTGGACAGAGACCTACTAGAGCAGCACAGCTGCTGAGCCTGCCTGGCAGGGTTGGTCCTACAAAGCCAAAGTCCCTGAGGGGAGAGCATAATATACAAGGAAATTCTCAAAGCTGCTAATGAGAACCTTGACGACCTTGCACCTAGCCGGTGGGGATTCCGGTGGGGTACCCCCACCCAGGTAGTGTCAGCGCTGGCAACACTAGCTGCAGTAACCAATGGGTGTCACGCGGGACTAGGTGGGTGAAGGAATCAGACGCAGAGAGTTCCACTTGGGAAAAGTGCTCCTTTTACTATTGCACACAAAAAATGATAAGCCCAAACATACAGGGGCGCAGAGGACAACTTGACAACCCAAAACACAGGGTGCCAAGTAAATAGCAAAATAATACACCTCTACCTAAAACACACACACGTAACATAAAGACAATCCCGCACAAAACAAGGGCGGATCCACCTACTAAAAATAGGAAAGCTCATTAGACCAAACAACACAAACACAGGTGAAACTAATTAGACAAAACAAACAGACAAACGAAAAAGGGATCGTGGCGGCTAGTAGGACGGTGATGACGACCGCCGAGCACCACCCGAACAGGCAGGGGAGCCAACTTCGGCGGAAGTCGTGACAGTACCCCCCCTCCTGACGCGCGGCTCCCGCGGCGCGCCGCCACCGACCTCGAGGACGACCCGGAGGGCGAGGCGCCGGGCGATCCGGGTGGAGGCGGTGGAAATCGCTCAGGAGAGAAGGATCCAAAATGTCCCCCACCGGAACCCAGCATCTCTCCTCCGGACCGTACCCCTCCCAGCCCACGAGGTACTGTAGGCCCCTCACCCGGCGTCTTGAGTCCAAAATGCCACGTACTGTGTACGCCGGGGACCCCTCGATGTCTAGAGGAGGCGGAGGGACCTCAGGCACCTCACCTTCCTGCAGGGGACCAGCCACCACCGGCCTGAGGAGAGACACATGAAACGAGGGGTTAATACGGTAACTGTCTCTTATACACATCTAGATGTGTATAAGAGACAGGATCAAAAACGATGTCCTCAGGCACCCCATAGTGCCGGAAGACATGGGTAAACAAGGCCTCCGCAGTCTGCAGGGCCGTAGGGAGACCGGGCAACGGGATGAGAYGKCAGGACTTAGAAAACCGATCCACAACGACCAGGATCGTAGTACTTCCCWGGGACGGGGGAAGRTCGGTAAGRAAGTCCACCGATAAGTGTGTCCACGGCCGTTGTGGAACGGGGAGGGGCTGTAACTTCCCTCTAGGCAAGTGCCGAGGAGCCTTGCTCTGAGCGCACACCGAGCAGGAGGAGACATAAAATCTCACGTCCTTAGCCAACGTGGGCCACCAGTATCTCCCTCTAAGACTCCGTACTGTCCTCTCGATGCCAGGATGACCCGAGGAGGGGAGAGTATGAGCCCAACRGATTAGCTTATCCCGGACCCCCCTCGGCACRTACTGAGCCCCCGYTGGACAGTTAGGKGGGGSCGGCTCCAACCGTGAGGCCCTCTCTATCTCCGCGKCCACCTCCCATACTACCGGTGCCACGAGACATGAAGGTGGAATGATGGGAGTTGGCTCAACGGACCGCTCCTCGGTATCATAGAGGCGGGACAGCGCGTCGGCTTTGGTGTTTTGGGAGCCTGGCCGGTACGAGATGGTGAACCGAAASCGGGTRAAAAACATGGCCCATCTAGCTTGACGCGGATTTAGTCTCCTCGCTGCCCGGATATACTCGAGATTACGATGGTCAGTCCAGATGAGAAAAGGGTGTTTCGCCCCCTCAAGCCAATGTCTCCACACCTTCAGAGCCTTGACTACAGCTAACAACTCCCGGTCCCCCACGTCATAGTTCCACTCCGCCGGACCYAGTTTCCTCGAAAAGAAGGCACAAGGGCAGAGCTTGGGTGGCACGCCCGAGCGCTGGGACAGCACGGCCCCGACCCCCGCCTCGGACGCGTCCACCTCCACTATGAATGCTAAAGAGGGGTCCAGATGCGCCAACACGGGCGCATTGGTGAACAGCTCCTTCAGACGACTGAAAGCTCTGCCCGCCTCTGCTGACCAACGCAAGCGCACCGGTCCTCCCTTCAGCAGTGAGGTAATGGGGGCAGCCACCTGACCAAAACCCCGGATAAACCTCCGGTAGTAATTGGCAAACCCTAAAAACCGTTGCACCTCTTTCACCGTGGTCGGAGTTGGCCAATTACGCACGGCTGTAACGCGGTCACCCTCCATCACCACCCCGGAGGTGGAAATACGATAACCCAGGAAGGAAACGGCCTGTTTGAAGAACACACATTTCTCTGCCTTGCAATACAGGTCATGGTCCAGCAGTCGCCCAAGTACCTTACGCACCAGAGACACATGCGCCGCGCGTGTGGCAGAATAGATCAAGATGTCATCGATGTACACTACCACTCCCTGCCCGAGCAGGTCTCGGAGAATCTCATCTACAAAGGATTGGAAGACGGCTGGAGCATTTTTTAACCCATATGGCATGACGAGGTACTCATAATGGCCAGATGTRGTACTAAATGCGGTTTTCCACTCATCTCCTCCCCGGATACGCACCAGATTATACGCACTCCTCAGGTCCAGTTTTGTGAAGAAGCGCACCCCGTGAAATGATTCCACCGCCGTAACGATGAGAGGTAGTGGGTAAATAAAACCCCACTATGATGGAATGTATACCTCGGTAATCAATGCACGTACGCAGACCTCCCTTCTTCTTCTTCACAAAAAAGAAGCTCGAGGAGACGGGTGATGCGGAGGGCCGAATGTATCCCTGTCCCAGCGATTCAGTAACATATGTCTCCATAGCTACTGTCTCCTCCTGGGACAATGTATACACGTGACTCCTAGGAAGTGCAGCGTTCTCCAGGAGGTCTATCGCGCAGTTCCCTCGACGATGGGGTGGTAATTGGGTCGCCTTCTTTTTACTGAAGGCGATAGCCAAATCGGCATATTCAGAGGAAATGCGCACGGTGGAAACCTGGTCTGGACTCTCCACCGTAGTCGCACCTACGGCAACTCCTATACACCTGCCTGAACACTCCTCTGACCACCCCTTAAGAGCCCCCTGTCGCCAAGAAATCACCGGGTTGTGCTGAGCTAGCCAGGGCATTCCCAACACCACTGGAAACGCAGGTGAATCGATAAGGAACAGACTAATCTGCTCCTTATGACTCCCCTGCGTTACCATGTCCAGTGGTACCGTGGCCTCCCTGACCACTCCTGGCCCTAATGGTCGACTATCTAAGGAGTGCACGGGGAAAGGTAGGTCTAACGACACAAGGGGAATCCCTAGCCTTGTCTTACAAATGTGGTGAGAATTTTAAACGATTGGGTGAATTTTTCCCACCATACTCCACGCCAGAGGGGCTTGTACTTTGTAAATTGTGTAAGTGTTACACTTGATCACTTGGATATAGTTATCCACTTGTCTTTTTAGGTCTTTTCCTGCAAACATGAGAGGTGGAGCCTTCTACGGTACTGTTTTACTGCTCTCTTATCTGTTCTGTTAGACCTTATTTGCTTTGTTAATATGGACGTTGGACCTAAATTGCTTGTTTATAAGAGTACAATAATACTGACTGGTTAATGTATATTTATTAATATATTTTCAAATAAACAATTTTTTTTTCCGTAGGTTAATGAGCAATATCTGTTTTATGGTCAAATAATTATATTTAAAATCACCCATTTACCCTGCAGATCTTGTTGTGGACATATTTGCAAATTGTGTTATCAAAATTAACTGTTAATTAATATCATCACAAAATATCAACGCACTGTCTTGGTGTTTGGACCACAATCTAGTTTGTTGTTGGTGACATCAAGGAATTTGAAGACCTCTCAACCTGCTCCATACAGACACCCGTCGATGAGAATGGGACGTGCTCGGTGCTCCTTTTCCTGTAGTCCACAATCACTCTCCTTATTCTTGTTTACGTTGCGTTGGCAACACCCGGCCAGGTCTCTGACCTCCCTCCTATAGGCTGTCTCGTCGTTGTCGGTGATCAGGCCTTACCACTGTTGTGTCGTCAGCAAACTTAATGATAGTGTTGGAGTCGTGCCTGGCCATGCAGTCGTGGGTGAAGAGGGAGTACAGGAGGGGACTGAGCACGCACCCCTGGGGAGCTCCAGTGTTGAGGATCAGCGTGGCAGATGTGTTGCTACCTACCCTCACCACCTGGGGCGGCCTGTCAGGAAGTCCAGGATCCATTTGCAGAGGAGGTGTTTAGTCCCAGGATCCTTAGCTTGGTGATGAGCTTTGAGGGACTATAGTGTTCAATGCTGAGCTGTAGTCAATGAACAGCATTCCCAATAGGTGTTCCTTTTGTCCATTGGGAAAGGGCAGTTTGGAGTGCAATAGAGATGGCATCATCTGTGGATCTGTTTTGGGCGGTATGCAAATTGGAGTGGGTCTAGGTTTCTGGGATAATGGTGTTGATGTGAGCCATTACCAGCCTTTCAAAACACTTCATGGCTACAGGTCTGTAGTCAATTAGGCAGGTTGCCTTTGTGTTCTTGGGCAAGGGACAATGGTGGTCTGCTTGAAGCCAGTTGGTATTACCAGACTCAATCAGGGACATGTTGAAAAACCACGCTGTCTGTGTGGTGACCATTCCATTTCAGTTTGTCCGTGATGTGTATGCCGAGGAACTTAAAACTTTACCGTCTCCACTACTTGTCCCGTTGATGTGGATAGGGGGCTGCTCCTCTGCTGTTTCCTGAAGTCCACGTCTGGGTCATGGGTGGAACAAGTAATCTAACCTAACAATTTCACAACAACTACCTTATACACACAAGTGTAAAGGAATGAATAAAAATATGTACATATAAAATATATGAATGATGTGATGGCCGACGGCATAGGCAAGATGCAAGTAAGATGGTATAGAGTACAAGTATATTAATATGAGATGAGTAATGTAGGGTATTGTAAACATTATATAAAGTGGCTAGTGATGGCTAGTGATACATTTATTACATACATTTTTCATTATTAAAGTGGCTAAAGATGAGTCAGTATGTTCGAGCAGCCACTCAATGTTAGTGATTGCTGTTTAACAGTCTGATGGCCTTGAGATAGAAGCTGTTTTTCAGTCTCTCGGTCCCCGCTTTGATGCACCTGTACTGACCTCGCTTCTGGATGATAGCGGGGTGAACAGGCAGTGTCTCGGGTGGTTGTTGTCCTTGATGATCTTTTTGGCCTTCCTGTGACATCGGGTGGTGTAGGTGTCCTGGAGGGCAGGTAGTTTGCCCGGTGATGCGTTGTGCAGACCTCACTACCCTCTGGAGAGCCTTATGGTTGTGGGCGGTGCAATTGCCGTACCAGGCTGTGATTACAGCCCGACAGGATGCTCTCAATTGTGCATCTGTAAAAGTTTGTGAGTGTTTTTTGGTGACAAGCTGAATTTCTTTAGCCTCCTGACGGTTGAAGAGGCCGCTGCTGCGCCTCTTCACCGTCCGACCGGTGCTGGAGGACCTCGTCTGGGAATCGGGAGGGCAGGCGGAGCACTATCGATACCCCAGGTGAGTCAGCACAAGC
>NC_036859.1:1221967-1224778 GCF_002910315.2 Salvelinus sp. IW2-2015 | reverse complement strand
GTCTTAATGAGCTTTCCATTTTTAGTAGGTGGACCCGCCTTGATTTTGTGGCGGATTTGCTGTTATGTTACTGTGTGTGTTAGGTAGAGGTGTAATTATTTTAGCCTATTTCTTGGCACCCTGTGTTTGGTGTCAAGTTTTTCTCTGCGCCCGTATGTTTGGCTTAGCATTTTTTGTGGTGCAATAGTAAAGGAGCACTTCCCAAGTGGAAGCTCTCTGCGTCTGATTCCTTCACCCACCTAGTCCCGCGATGACAGAATTCCTGCACCTAACATTATGAATCAAGCAAGAGCAGGCCGCACCTCCCTCTCCCATCGAATGAGGGAAAGGTCCTTCCACCATCCAGTGTTCCCACAGGATTGGTTCTGCTATGGATCTTATGATGGAGAGAGATGACGATGGGAGAGGAGTGGCCTTCCCACCTCATCTCCAGCACCCCACCTCCAGCAACCTCTGTTCCTGCTACCACATCCGGTCCGGGGCTCTTCGCGGCGCTTCCCAACGGAGATGATGGAAGCCGGCGGGCAAGTGGATGTTGGTCAAAGGTTTCCTTCTTCAAAACTGAACTCTACCTGCGCGACCGTTCGCCCACCCCTCCCGGAGAGGGAGAGCGTAGCGCCCTCGTTCATTAGACCAAACAACACAAACACAGGTGAAACTAATTAGACAAAACAAACAGACAAACGAAAAAGGGATCGGTGGCGGCTAGTAGGACGGTGACGACGACTGCCGAGCACCACCCGAACAGGCAGGGGAGCCAACTTCGGCGGAAGTCGTGACAATGGGGAGAGGTCACCTTCGGACAATCAGAGAGGGGGCCCTGGTGGCACAAAATAATCAAAGGTCTGACTGCACAGGGATGCTTGGCAAAATGTTCACAATGGAGGACCAGTGTGTGTATGTGTTTCTGTGGAAGGGGGTGTATCTGATCTCCATCACCTAGGACTTGACAATGGTTAATCAAATCTCCCCATTTTTGCAAATTTTGCTCAATCTTTCATGCTTTCTCAAACAGCTGTAACTGTATATGCATTGGTTCGAGCAATGGTCTTGTAAACCAGGGGTCGTGAGTTCAATTCTCACTGTGGCGTTGATTTTGACTCTACCCTCTGTGACATTCATCTGAAACTTTACACAGTGCTGCATAGGGTGGGAGTTACCATTTCGAAATCCGAGCAAGGGTCGCCAAGACATCAGAGATTGTAACGTTCTTTGTTCCACGGAAACATGGCTCACTCTGGATACGTCATCAGAGTCGGTACAGCCACCTGGCTTCTTCACGCATCGCGCCGACAGAAACAAACATCTCTCTGGTAAGAAGAAGGGCGGGGGTGTATGCCTTATGATTAAGGAGATGTGGTGTGATCATAACAACATACAGGAACTCAAGTCCTTTTATTCACCTGACCTAGAAATCCTTACAATCAAATGCCAACCGCATTATCTACCAAGAGAATTCTGTTCGATCATAATCACAGTCGTGTATATCCCCCCAAGCAGACACATTGACGGCCCTGAAAGAACTTCATTTGACTCTATGTAAACTGGAAACCACATATCCTGAGGTTGCATTTATTGTAGCTGGGGAGTTTAACAAGGCTAATCTGAAAACAAGGCTCCCTAAATTTTTATCAGCATATCAAATGTGGGACCCGGGCTGGCAAAACCCTGGATCATTGTTATTCTAACTTCCTTGATGCTTATAAAGCCCTCCCCCGCCCTCCTTTCGGAAAATCTGACCACGACTCCATTTTGTTGCTCCCAGACAGAAACTAAAACAGGAAGCGCCCGTGCTCAGGTCTGTTCAACGCTGGTCCGACCAATCAGATTTCACGCTTCAAGATTGCTTCGATCACGTGGACTGGGATATGTTCCGCATAGCGTCAGACAATATCATTGATGAATACGCTGATTCGGTGAACAAGTTTATTAGCAAGTGCATCGTTGATGTTGTACCCACAGCGTCTATTAAAACATTCCCCAACCAGAATCCGTGGATTGATGGCAGCATTCATGCAAAACTGAAAGCGCGAACCACTGCTTTTAATCAGGGCAAGGTGACCGGAAACATGACCGAAAACAAACAGTGTAGCTGTTCCCTCCGCAAGGCAATCAAACAAGCTAAGCGTCAGTATAGAGACCAAGTAGAGTCGCAATTCAACGGCTCAGACACGAGAGGTATGTGGCAGGGTCTACAGTCAATTCCGCTCTGGAATTCCGGACCTTGGCCGCTGGAGCAGGCCTGGAACGACAGGGCCTCATCGAACCACTATCAATGCAACCTACGAGAGAACGTCCGACGTGAGCTGGCCTGCAGGGATGCCACCATCATCCTTTGACCAACTGGTGAGATTTGTCCATAGGCACGTTATTGTTTTCAATTGCTGTGTATTTTGGATGGAATTTAAAGTTGCGCCTGATTCACTACACTCTGGCTCTCCTGCACCTGACTTCACCTCCGTACACACTCTGACAATGAATAATATCTGACAATACCTTTTAATTAATGCGCTATACATGTTGTTCTAATTTTTGCATCACAACACTGAAGTGTAAGGGGCCTCGCAATTGTTTTTCTTCTTATGGCTGCAGGGGCAAGTATTGAGTAGATTGGATGAAAGGTGCCCAGAGGTGCCCAGAGTAAACTGCCTGCTCCTCAGTCCCAGTTGCTAATATATGCATATTATTATTAGTAGATCTGGATAGAAAACCCTCTGAAGTTTCTAAAAGCTGTCTGAATGATGCTGTGAGTATAACAGAACTCATATGCAGCCAAAAACCTGAGAAAGAAATCGAATCAGGGAGTGGGAA
>NC_036859.1:1215264-1221942 GCF_002910315.2 Salvelinus sp. IW2-2015 | reverse complement strand
TAATAATCTGACAATACCTTTTAATTAATGCGCTATACATGTTGTTCTAATTTTTGCATCACAACACTGAAGTGTAAGGGCCTCGCAATTGTTTTTCTTCTTATGGCTGCAGGGGCAGTATTGAGTAGATTGGATAAAAGGTGCCCAGAGGTGCCCCAGAGTAAACTGCCTGCTCCTCATTCCCAGTTGCTAATATATGCATATTATTATTAGTAGATCTGGATAGAAAACCCTCTGAAGTTTCTAAAACTGTCTGATAATGTCTGTGAGTATAACAGAAGCATGGCAAAAACCTGAGAAAGAAAATCGAATTCGGGAAGTGGAAATCTGACGTTTGTAGCTTTTCAACTCACTCGCCTATCGAATACCACAGTGGATATGGGTCCGTGATGTACTTCCTACGGCGTCCCACTAATGTCAACAGTCTGTAGAACGTCATGTCTTATGCTTCTACTTGTGAAGGGGGCGAAGGAACGTAATAGTCAGGTCTATCATGAGCTGACCATGCTGACCGATGCGCATCCAATGAAGGAGCTCTGCCATCGCGAGCGTTCGATACAATGGTATTTCTCCTTGGAACTTTATTGAATGATTTATGTTAAAAAACATCCTAAAGATTATTCAAAATATCGTTTGACATGTTTCTACTGACTGTACGGAACTTTTGACATTCGTCTTGCTCTTAGTTAAACTGGCGCCTTCTGACTTTGGATTTGTTTACCAAACAACTGACAGTTAACAAAAATAGCCCTATTGACCATAAACTTATGGACATTACCGAAAACAAAACAAAAAATTTATTGTGAAGTGGGAGTCCTGGAGTGCATTACCGAACCAAGTATCAGCAAAGTAATGAAGATATAATGCAATATTAAACTAATTATGACTCCACAGTTTCCGGGTAACAGATAAAATGGCTTCCCTTTTGTGGCTGACCCAGCGTTCTCAGATCTTATTGAAATAATTGTCTTTGCCGTAAAGCTTTTTAAAATCTGACCACAGCGTTGCATTAAGAACAAGTGTATCTTGTAATCATGTAAAAACAGAGTATTCTGTTATTTTGATGTGGCTCTCTGCAATCTCTCCGGATATTTTGGAGGCATTTGCTGAACATGCGCCAATGTAAACTGAGGTTTTTGTATAAAATATGAAACTTATCGAACAAAACATATATGTATGTTAAACATTGAAGTCCTATGAGTGTCATCTGATGAAGATCATCAAAGGTTAGTGATTATTTTATCTCTATTTCTGCTTTTTGTACTCCTGTCCTTGGACTGGTTTTTTCTTGATTTGCGGTGACCTAACATAATCGTTTGGGTCTTTCGCTGTAAAGCCTTTTAACAAGAAGTGTATTCTGAAAAATGGTGTGAAATACTTGTATGCTTGAGGAATTTTAAATTATGATATTCTGTTGTCTTGAATTTGCGCCCGCACTTCACTGGCTGTTGTCATATCGATCCCGTTAACGGGATTGCAGCCCTAAGAAGTTTAAATGGATTGGACTTATATTTTACCACTTGATCCTGTTTTACTAATAATGAAATTAAGACTTCTGTTGAGGTCTGATAACACGTTTACATAGTAGTGCGGTAAAACATCTCAATAACGTCCTCTAGTATATAAAAAAAAGTTGGTATACCTCAACTGGTAATGCCTTCCAGTCCTGGGGTTTTCCCAGCCTAAGCCTTTAATTGCATCAATAGAAGCCTTCCCCTCTTGATATTCCTCACCTTCTTATATGAAAGGAATTGTATTCAATGTGTCTGATAAGTCAAAAATCTACCAGTCGCAACCCAAGATTTGGGTAAGAAATTCTGTGAATGAAGCACACAAGAGTCCAGCTTACCAAAAAAACAAAGTGTGTTATTTCACGAAACGTACCAACATGAAAAATGGCAAAACCTAGTCTTTATTAACCATTCACTATCAAACAAGTTCAAATCCTTAAACTAACACCTTGCTGAACAGTCTGTGTTTTCCCACTACATAGATACGTTGTTAAAATCTGCAACATCCGTTTCAATTTCTGCCAGTGTGCCTTAAACAGTTTCTCCCCTCCACGGTGGAGACAGAATTCCTTAAGAAACACAGTAGCCAGCTTGTCGTTGATAGATCCTCTTATCATTTGTTTCACATTTGCCAACCCTGCTGTAGTACAAAAAAGAACAAAGTCCTGTTTCAATTCTGACAAAATTTACACACCATCATCAGATCTATAGTTTTGATGATTCTAAAAAACTTCATTACAATTATATGTTCAGGTGGAATATTTTAGCATGACCATAAGCAGTATAATTCCCTTATCACATCAAACATGAGTCTTTCTGCCACGACATCTGAATTTACCATTATTAATAGAAAAAAAATCCATACCAATAGCTTCGCGTCAATAGAGGAAAGATGAAGAAGACAAAACAAAAACATGCTTAAATTACTTCGCTTCATCTTTCAAAATATAATTGGTATCATGGGGAATCATGATCATCCGTCATTTGTAACAACTGTCAGTAAATTATTTTTGTATCATTTATTATGTGAGATTTTTAAAAGAGATTTGTGCATTTTTCCCCATTACCCACCAGGGCTTTATTTGTATAATAATTACACTTGACCTGAAAAGTTCCTCCATTTCTTTTAGTTTTTTCCTCAACTTATCTGAGCCTCTACGTACTGTTTTTACTGCTCCTATCTGTTCTGTTAGACCTTTTATTTGCTTGTTAAATAGGATTTTTTGACTAAATTGCTTTGTTTAAGAGCACTAAGATACCTGAATTGCATATTTATTATTATATATTTCAAATTAAACTAATTTTTCCGTAGGTTAATATGCCATATCTGTTTATGGTTCAAAAATAACATATTTTAAAATCATCCATTACCCGCAGAGCTGTGGACAATGCAGAAAAATTTGTATCAAAAATTAACTGTTAATTAATATCATCACCAATTCAACACGATCTTGTCGTTGTGTGTTTGACCAATCTAGTTTGTTGTTGTGGACATCAAGGAATTTTGAAAGCTCTCAATCTGCTCCGACTACAGCCCCGCGATGAAATGCGGACGTGCTCGGTCTCCTTTTGCCATGTAGTCCACCCAATTCATCTCCTTATTCTTGGTACGTTGCGTTGAGGATATGGCGAGAGGGTGGGGATAGTTTGTATTACTAACAACACCGGCCAGTCTCTGATCCCTCCTTCCCGTATAGGCAGCTCTCTGTCGTTGTCGCGTGATCAGGCCTTACCACTGGTGGGTCGGTCGAAACTTAATGATAGTTTGGAGTCCTGCCTGCCATGCAGTCGGGTGAAGAGGAAGTACAAGGAGGGATCTTGACACGCAACCCCTGGGGGAGCTCCAGTGTTGAGGATCAGCGTGCAATGTGTTGTACCTCCCTCACCACCTGGGACGGACCTGTCAGGAAGTCCATGATCCAGTGCAAGGAGGTGTTTAGTTCCCAGGATCCTTAGCTTGGTGATGAGCTTTGAGCGAACGAATATCTAAGTGACCTTCTACACGCGAGCTGAGTCAATGAACATGGCTATCTAGTCACAAGAGTGCCCTCCTTTTGTCCATATGGGAGAATGGCAGTTTGGAGTGCCAATAGATATTTGTGCACTCAAATCTGTGATCTGTTGCCTTGGACGTATGCAGAATTGACGTAATGTAGCTAGTCTACCTTTCTGGATACCATGGTGTTCAGTCAGGCCATTACCAGGGCCTTGCAAAACACTTCATGGACTACGGTCAAATGTAGTCATTTTAGGCAGGTTGCCCTTCGTGTCTTTGGCACAGGACTATGTTGGTCCTGCTTGAAAGCCAATGTTATATCAGCTGGTATTACCAGACTCAATCCCTAGACATGAAAAGTTGAAAAACCACGCGTCTTGGTGGACCATTTCCATTCCAGTTTGTCCTGATGTGATGCCGAGGAACTTAAAACTTTTCCCCGTCCTCCACTTACTGTCCCGTTGATGTGATAGGGGGCTGTCCCTCTGCTGTTTCCTGAAGGCCACGTCTGTCTGGGTGAACAAGTAATCTAACTAACAATTTCACAACAACTACCTTAAACACATCAAGGTTAAAAGAAATGAATAAAAATACACTGTACATAAAAATAATATGAATATATGCCCAAACGCATAGTCTAAGAGTGCAAGAGATGGTATAGAGTACAGAATTTGAATTAACCAATATGAGAGAGATGAGTAATGTATTTGCCTTAGCTGATGGTAAACATCCATTATATAATGGCTAGTTTGATTGCTAGTGAAATGTATTACATACATTTTCATTATTAAAGGCAAAGCCCTGATTGTCAGTATTGTATCGCAAAAGCAGCCACTCATGTTAGTGATGCGTTTAGTAAGACAGTCTGAGTCCGGCCTTATTTGAACAGATAGCATGTTTTTCAGTCTCTCGTCCCCGCTTTGATTCACCTGTACACCATCGCGCTTCTGGATGCTGAACAAGGCCCGTAACAGGCAGTGTCTCGGTTGGTTTTGTCCTTGATGACTTTTGCCTTCCTGTACATCGGGTGTGTACGTGTCCTGGAGCAGAGTTTGCCCGGTGATGCGTTGTGCACGACCTCACTACCCTCTGAGAGGCCTTATGGTCTGTGTGCGGTGCAATCCGTACCAGGCTGTGATTACAGCCCGACAGGAATGCTCTCAATGGGCATCTGTAAAAGTTTGTGAGTGTTTTTGGTGACAAGTCTGAATTTCTTTAAGCCTCCTAGGTTAAGAGCCTGCCTGCGCCTTCTTCACAACGCTGTCTGTTGTGGGTGGACCATTTCAGTTTTCCTGATGTGTACGCCGAGGAAACTTAAAACTTCCACCTCTCACTACTGTCCCGTCGATGTGGATAAGGGCTCTGCTCCCTCTCTGTTTACCTGAAGTTCCACGATCTCTCAACTTTGTTTTGTTGACATGAGTGTGAGGTTATTTTCTCTGACACCACACTCCTAGGGCCCTCACCTCCTCCCTGGTAGCCGTCTCGTCCGTTGTTGGTAATCAAGCCTACCACTGTAGTGTCGTCTGCAAACTGATGATTGAGTTGAGGCTGCATAGCCACGCTAGGCATGGAAGTGAACAGGATACAAAGAGGAGCTGAAGAACTCACCCTTCTTGGGCCCAAACCCAGTTTTTAGAGATCACGGGTGGATTTGTAATACTTACCTTCACTCACCTGGTAGCAGCCCGGCAGGAGTCCAACCCTAGTTCAACAGGCACGGCCGGTCGAGCATCATCAGGGTCGGAGCATTAATGACGAGTTGGAGCGGTTACTATTGTGTTGAATGCTAGCTAGTCGTGTAAAGATACAGCTTCTACATAGTATTCCTCTTTCCAGATGGGTTAGGCAGTGATGCAGTGTGATTGCGATTGCGTCGTTTGTGGACCTATTGGGTCGGTAAGCAAAGATTGGAGTGGGTTCTAGGAGTGTCCAGTAAGGTGCTGTTGAGGATATGTCCTTGACTACGTTCTCTCAAAGCACTTCATGATGACGGAAGTGAGTGCTACGGGTAGATTGTTCCTTGTTGGCTTTTCAAAAAGTTAACCTTCAGCTTCTTTCGGAAAGGCTTTGAACAAATTGGTGCCCTCTTGAAGCATGTGTGATACAGCAGACTGGATAAGGATTGATTGAATATGTCCGTAAAAACACACAGCCAGCTGGTTCTGCGCATGCTCTGAGACCGGCTGGATTGCTTTCTGGGCCGGCAGCCTTGCGCCTGGTTAGCACGTTTAAAATTTTACTCACGTTGGCTGCAGTTGAAAAGGAGAGCCCAACCAGGTTTGGAGCGCGAGGTCCGTGTCATGGCACTGTAGTTTCCTCAAAGCAAGCAAAAAAGGTTTAGTTTGTATCGGGAGCAAAACACGTGATCCGCGACGGGCTTTTTCCTTTGTAGTCCGTAATGAACGCGAATTCCTGGGCGCTCCTCGTCCCTTGCCTCAAATGGAAGAGCCTATCCCCCGCCGCTCTACCTTCGGGTGGATGGTCGAAGACGGCCCGGAAGCGACGGGTGAACTCCTCGAAGTGATCCAACGCCACGTTCTCTCTCCCACGGCGTTTGCCCACTCCATCGCTCTTCCTGTGAGACAGGAAACAAGGGCAGCGACTCTCTCCCCTCTGGGAGCTGGGTGCACAGTGGCCAGGTAGAGGTCCAGTTGTAACAGGAATCCCTGGCACTGTGCTGCTGTTCCATCATACTCTCTAGGAAGGGAGAGACGCACCCCACTGGAATTCTCTCCGGACGGGACGGGTGGAAGCAACCCTGGTTGTACTGCGCTGGAGAGACTCCCTGTGTACTTACTATATTACGTTTTGGATTACAAAATGTTTTCACTTTTACATTACCGTTTGGTGTACCAATAAAATGGTCTGACGGTGATGTGGACATACTCGGCATACATATCCCGAAATAAATAAATAATCTCACTCCAATACATTTTACTAGAGAGTTAGCAAAAATAGATGAGATCTTGCTAACATAGAAGGAAAATACATGCCTATTTGTGGAAAAATCACCCAGATTAACTCTTTAGTCGTATCCCAGTTTACCTATTTGCTKATGGTTTTGCCTACACCTAGTGAACAGTTACAGTACCAGTCAAAGGTTTCGACACACCTACTCATTCAAGGGTTTTTCTTTATTTTTACTATTTTCTGCATTGTAGAATAATA
>NC_036859.1:1209696-1215239 GCF_002910315.2 Salvelinus sp. IW2-2015 | reverse complement strand
CCTGAGAGTATGACGCTGTGTGCGTCCCCATAGCGTTTTATACTTGCGTACAATTGTTTGTACAGATGACGTGGTCCTTCAGGGTGGTTTGGAAATTGCCCCAAGGATGAACCAGACTTGTGAGGCGTCTATAGTTTTAATTTTCTTGAGTCTTGGCTGATTTCTTTAATTTTCCGAGAATGTCTACTAGTCCAAAGAGGCACTCATGTTATGGAAGTGTAGGCCTTGAAATACATCCACAGGTACACCTCCAATTTGACTAAAATAGGTCAATGCCAAATCAAGCCCTTCTAAAAGCCATGACATGATTTTCGTGGAAATGTTTACAAGCTGTTCAAAGGCAACAGTCAAACTTAGTTGTACTGTATGTGAACACGTTTGACCCATTGAATTGTGATACAGGTGAATTTAAGGTATGAAATAATCTGTCCTGTAACAATTGTTAAAAAAGTAGCTTCTGGTCGTGCACAAAGTAATGTCCTAACCGACTTGCCAAACTATAGTTGTTAACAAAAAATTTGTGGAGGGGTTGAAAAAACTAGTTTTAATGACGCCAACTTCCAAGGTGTATTGTAAACTTCCGACTTCAACTGTAATATGGAATGTTCATAGCAAGACCAGTTTGCTATTGGTTTAGAAATTTAAAACGCCCTTGAAGTATAAAATATACTGTCTGATATACCCACTCGGGCAAACACAGGTTGAACACATTGTTTCCACGTCATTTCAAAACAAATTTCAAATGTGATGTTGAAATCATCATGGAAAACTGATGATTTCAAAAAAAGTATCAATTGTAACGAATTCGTCTACTAAATCCAATTATATGGTTGAAAATATTGGTTATTTCACGTTGAATTCAAAGTTAGTTGACAACTCAACCAAATATAAATCCAAACTAGACGTTGAACTGAAGTCTAGGCCGCAGTGGTGTTAACAAAATCTGTTGGATTATCTAAATGAGCTAACGTAATCTGATTACTTTTGGATTACTTCCTTGCTTAGCCAGCATCCTGCCTCAGTTTATGCTGCAGACCGAACAGCTCCCTCTCCAACTCTGCCCACCCATCTGCGTCCCCAGCAATCTTTGGTTAGGTTTCCTGCATCTTCTTGATGAAATGGCATCACTGCTAAAAATATTATCTAAATACTGTCAAGTTTCCAGGGAAGGCATTCCCAGCTCTCTTTCTTTGATTGTGCAATTACAATTACTACACCCATGTGTAAATATTTGTATTAACATAAGATTCACAACTTGAGACATAAGTAACAAGTTCCACAGGCATGTGACTAACAGAAATGGAATGTTGTCCCTGAACAAGTGGGGGGGGGGGGGGGTCAAAATCTAAAGTAACAGTCAGTATCTGGTGGCGGCACAGCTGCATTAAGTTGTGTATCTCCTCCTCATGGACTGCACCAGATTTGCTAGTTCTTGCTGTGAGATGTTACCCACACTCTTTCCACCAAGGCACTGCAAGTTCCCGACATTTCTGGTGGAATGGCCTTAGCCCTCACCCTCCGATCCAACAGATCCCAGACGTGCTCAATGGATTTGAGATCCGGGCCTTCGCTGGCCATGCAGAACACTGACATTCCTGTCTTGAAGGAAATCACAGCACGGAACGAGCAGTATGGCTGGTGGCATTGTCATGCTGGAGGGTCATGTCAGTATGAGGAAGGTTGGTTACCACATGAGGGAGGAGGATGTTTTCCCTGTAACGCACACGTTGAGATTTGCTTCAATGCAACAAGCTCAGTCCCCGATGATGCTGTGACACACACGCCCCAGACCACAACGGCCCCTCCACCTCATAATATCCCGCTCCAAAGTACAAGCCTCGGTTGTAACGCTCATTCCTTTGACGATAAATGTGAATCCGACCATCACCCCTGGTGAGACAAAACCTCGACTCGTCAGTGAAGAGCACTTTTGCCAGTCCTGTCTGGTCCAGTGACGGTTTGTGCCTAGGCGACATTGCTCGCCGGTGATGTCTGCAGAGGACCTGCCTTACAACAGGCCTACAAGGCCCTCAGTCCAGCCTCTCTCAGCCTATTGCGGACAGTCTGGCACTGAATGGAGGATTGTGCGTTCCTGGAGTAACTCGGCAGTTTGTTGTTGCATCTTGTACCTGTCCCGCAGGTGTGATGTCGGATGTACCGATCCTGTGCAGGTGTTGTTACACGTGGTCTGCCACTGCGAGTACGATCAGCTGTCCTGTCTCCCTGTAGTGCTGTCTTAGGCGTCTCACAGTACGGACATTGCAATGTTTTGCCCTGGCCACAATCTGGCAGTCCTCATTCCTCCTTGAGCATGCCTAAGGCACGTTCACGCAGATGAGCATCTTTCTTTTGGTGTTTTTCAGAATCCGTAGAAGGCCTCTTTAGTGTCCTACATTTTCAGAACTGTGATCTTAATAGCCTACCGTCTGTAAGCTGTTAGTGTCTTAACGACCGTTCCACAGGCCATGTTCATTAATTGTTTAGGTTCATTGAACAAGCATGGGAAACAGTTTAACCCCTTTACAATGAAGATCTGAGACGTTTTTTTTTTGCTGAGTTTATAACATACATACATACACACACACACACACACACACACCACACACACACACACACACACACACACCACACACACACACACACACACACACACACACACACACACACACACACACACACACATAACACACATACACACATACACACATTACATACATACATACATACATCTCTTACATACATACTACATACATACATACATAACATACATTTTAAAATACATAATACAGTACCAGTCAAAAGTACCAGTACCCAGACACACCAACTCATTTAAGGGATTTCTTTATTTTTAACTATTTTCTACATTGTAGAATAATAGTGAAGACATCATACTATGAAATACACATATGGAATTATGTATTAAACAAAAAAGTGGTTTAATACATATATTTTATAATTGAGATTCTTCAAAACCCACCCTTTGCTTTGATGTCAGCTTTGCACACTCTTGGCATTCCTCTCACAGCTTCATGACGTAGTCACCTGGAATGCATTTCAATTAACAGGTGTGCCCTTGTTAACAGTTAATTTGGAAATTATTTCCTTCTTAATGCGTTTGAGCCAATCGTTGTGTTGTGACACGGTAGGGGTGGTATATTTGGTGAAAGACCAAGTCCATATTATGGCTCAAATAAGCAAAGAGAAACAACAGTCCGATCATTACTTTAAGACATGAAAGTAAGTCAGTCTGGAAAATTTCAAGAACGTTCAAAGTCTCTTCAAATGCCAGTTGCTAAAACCATCAAGCGCTATGACCATCAAGCACTAAACTGTCTCTCATGAGGACCGCCACAGGAAAGGAAGACACGTAGTTTCTTCTTGGCTAAGTTCTTAGAGTTAAATGCACCTCAGATTGCATGCCAAATAAATACTTCACAGAGTTCAAGTAACAGACATCTCACATCAAACTGTTCAGAGGAGACTTGCCTCCTGAATCAGGCCTTCATGGTCAAATTGCTGCAATGAAACCACTACTAAAGGACACCTATAATAAGAAGAAACTTGCTTCGGCCAAGAAACACAAGCAATGGACATTAAGACTGGTGGAAATCTGTCCTTTGGTCTGATAAGTCCAAATTAAGTCCAAAAAAGTCCAGATTTTTGGTTCCAACCGGCCATGTCTTTGTGAGACGCAGAATAGGTGAACGATGACTCTCTGCATGTATGGTTCCCACCGTGAAGCATGTAGGAGAAGGTGTGATGGTGTGGGGGTGCTTTTGCTGGTCACACTGTCTTTGATTTATTTAGAATTCAAGGCACACTTAACCAGCATGTCTACCACAGCATTCTGCAGCGATACGCCATCCCATCTGGTTTGCGCTTAGTGGACTATCATTTGTTTTTCAACAGAACAATGACCCAACACACCTCCAGGCTGTGTAAGGCTATTTGACCAAGAAGGAGAGTGATGGAGTGCTGCATCAGATGACCTGGCCTCCACATTCACCCGACCGTCAAACCAATTGAGATGGTTTGGGATGAGTTGGACCGCAGAGTGAAGGGAAAGCAGCAACAAGTGCTCAGCATTATGGAACGCCTTCAAGACTGTTGGAAAAGCATTCCTCAATGAGCTTGTTGAGAGAATGCCAATGGGAGCAAAGCTGTCGTCAAGGCAAAGGGTAGCTACTTTTTAAGAATCTTAAATACAAAATATATTTTCATTTGTCAAACACTTTTTTGCGTTACTACATGATTTCAATGTGTTTATTTCATAGTTTTGATGTCTTCACTTTTGAATCAATCTTTAGGATGTTTTTAACATAAATCTTCAATAAAGTTCCAACCGGAGAATTCCATTGTCTTCAGAAGTGCGATGGAACAGAGCTCCCTCTCATGTGAATGCGCATGGTCAGACCATGGTCAGCTCATGATAGACCTGACTCATTCCCGTCTCCTTCGGCCCCACTTCACAGTAGAAGCATMAGACAACGTTCTACAGACTGTTGACATCTAGTGGACGCCGTAGGAAGTACAAACTGACCCATATCCCACTGTGTATTYGATAGGCGATGAGTTGAAAACCTACAAACCTCAGATTTCCCACTTCCTGATTCGATTTCTTTCTCAGGTTTTTGCCTGCCATATGAGTTCTGTTATACTCACAGACATCATTCAGACAGTTTTAGAAACTTCAGAGGGTTTTCTATCCAGATCTACTAATAATAATATGCATATATTAGCAACTGGGACTGAGGAGCAGGCAGTTTACTCTGGGCACCTCTGGGCACCTTTTCATCCAATCTACTCAATACTGCCCCTGCAGCCATAAGAAGAAAAACAATTGGAGGCCCCTTACACTTCAGTGTTGTGATGCAAAAATTAGAACAACATGTATAGCGCATTAATTAAAAAGGTATTGTCAGATATTATTCATTGTCAAAGGTGTGTACGGGAGGTGAAGTCAGGTGCAGGAGAGCAGAGTGTAGTGAACAGGCGCACTTTAATTCCATTCCAAAATACACAGCACATGAAAACAATAACGTGCCATGGACAAATCCACCAGTTGGTCAAAGGAGATGGTGGCATCCCTGCAGGCCAGCTCACGTCGGACGTYCTCTCGTAGGTTGCATTGATAGTGGTTCGATGAGGGCMCTGTCGTTCCAGCCTGCTCCAGCGGCCAAGGTCCGGAATTCCAGAGYGAATTCCTGGGCGCTCCTCGTCCCTTGCCTCAAATGGAAGAGCCTATCCCCCGCCGCTCTACCTTCGGGTGGATGGTCGAAGACGGCCCGGAAGCGATCCCGTCCCGGAGAGAATTCAGTGGGGTTGGCGTCTCTCCCTTCCTAGAGAGTATGATGGAACAGCAGCAGCAGTGGGCGTCAGGGTTCCTGTTACAACTGGACCTCTACTGGCACTGTGCACCCGCTCCCAGGAGGGGAGAGAGTAGCTGCCCTCGTTTCCATGTCTCACAGGAGAGCGCTGGAGTGGGCAAACGCCATGTGGAGAGCCGAACTGGGCGTTTGGATCAACTTGAGGAGTTCACGCCG
>NC_036859.1:1110840-1204330 GCF_002910315.2 Salvelinus sp. IW2-2015 | reverse complement strand
TCTGTTTTAGGTCCAAGTTAGCGGATCACCACATTTATTTTAACCTTACTTAATATCCAATCCTTGGAATCCGGGATGAATTTTTACTAGGATTAAATRTCAGGAATTGTGAAAAACTGAGTTTAAATGTATTTGGCTAAGGTGTATGTAAACTTTTGACTTCAACTGTATGACAAAACATAACATATATAACATGTATACAGTCTGACATACCAAGGCTGTCAGCCAGTCAGCATTCAGGGCTCGAACCACCSAGTTTTAATTACATTTATTATCATGTAATCTGTAACTGATTACWTTTTAAAAGTAGTCTGCCCAACCCTGCACACACACACAACGTGTTAAATTAGGTTTAGAGGGCTGGCCTTTTTTCTGTAAGAGGGTCAGRCATCCTTCCCACTTGGATTGAAGTCAGACAGCTTGGAACTGGGACAGACTCCCAGAATGTCACCTTTCCTTTTGGATGGGAGAGTCAATTCTCTAGAATTCAACACCTCTTTTTGGCTAGAATATAGCATGGCATTGCAACATGAGAGGACATATTGCTTKAAGACATTCAATACATTAAACATGTTGGACAAACAGTTCTAGTACAGTTCTTGGACCAACTTCCTCAATCCTCAGCGTAAACGTGTACAGCTACAGTCACATTAACAAGGATGACTATTGCGCCTMCTCCTACCTCAGAAATTGTGTTTTACCAAAGTCAATTCAGGCCAAGTAAAGGCGACAAACACTGTTTAGAAAAATKATATGCATAACCAGGGACGGGCTGGGACCAGAAATTGGCCYGAGCATTTCTAACACGCTRGCCCATTTATTTCATTGAGGTCCTCACACCGGACCACAAATCCCAACCTTTAGACACATTTTGATAATTTTGTGCAACAACAAAAAAACATKAGACAGGCCCACTGGACTTTGGACCCGACCATGTGGCATGTGCCAGAATTGCCATATGGCCAGTCTGTGCATAACTCATTTGAACCAGTGACAGATTTGGCTAGAAGGCCAAAGAAAACACTGCTAAAAGGTCACTGATCTGAATACCAAATAGCAGTTACATAACGTTAGGCTATATACATACCAGAACACAAGCCGCTTTGTTCTATGCACCCGGAAAAACTCCTGAATGCACTCTAACACACTGGCCCTCAAATATATATGTGTGTGTGTGTGTAGGGTCCAACCCTTTTCCCTTACTGTCCAACAGCCACCTTGATAAGATCTGATGTCTTACCYTGAGGCTCACAAGCCACTAGTTATACAGATAAAACAGGAAGCTGTGGTGTTCTCATCATTCAAAACAGTTGTTCCTTCACCACAACATTTGCAGTGGGTTGGTAGAAAACTASACCCTGTAATTGATTAAATTTGAAAAACAAACATTTTAAATGTCAGACTTGTAGTCAGTTTTACTATTTTTTACAATGTTTTTTGTTTGCATACTGTATATTGTAAGATCCTTCCACCCCGTCCAGACATGCCACATGTACGTTCACTCCAAGCTGTGGTTACAGCAGTAGCTCCCACATGTCATTTGMTCTGATCAAGTGTTATGCTAGGCGCTTCAGCGGTTMCGTTCTATGAGCTTGTGTGGCCTACCACTTCGCGGCTGAGCCGCTGTTGCTCCGAGACGTTTCCACTTCACAATAACAGCACTTACAGTTGACWGRGGCAGCTCTAGCAGGGAAGAAATGTGATGMACTGACTTGTTGGAAAGGTAGCATCCTATGACGGTGCCACGTTGAAAGTCACTGAGCTCTTCAGTAAGGCCATTCTACTGCCAATGTTTGTCTATGGAGATTGCATGGCCGTGTTCTCGATTTTATACACCTGTCAGCAACAGGTGTGGCTGAAATAGCCAAATTGACTCATTTGAAGGGGTGTCCACATACTTTATGTATATAAGGTGTAGTAGTAGGTATTCTTAAACTATGGGTGTGTTCCTCTGCCCAGGCATTGCTGACAGATGCCAGATCTTATAACACCTGGATAGGTATGTTAAGTATCAGCCAACCACATCATATGTAATAGCAATCTGGTTCCCGACAGAAAAGTTGATGACGTGGCACGCAACCATCGCTTGATGCATGTAATATATGAGCAGGGGAACGCGACCATAGGCTACATGATCTTTGCTGGGAAGTGAGCAGTCACAGCCTCAACACAGCCTCAACACATCCGAACAACGCTAGCACGACTGTCCAATAGGATCGCGAGCTGTCAGCCTATGCAAATATGATCTATTACATTGACAAGATAGCCGAGTGACCACTCTAACAACGAAAATACGTCATCGATGAGTGAAGGCAAGTGAGGTCAGGTGGGGACCATTCTAGCCAATGAGAGGACAGATACGCGTGTGAACAACAGGAATACTACGTCCATCCACTTATATCCGTACATTTGTAACAGCCTAAATATTATAACACTTCTATTTGATCAAATAAGCCTTACGTAGTTTGACACTCTCTTATAGACCTCCATACAAAAAAGGGCTTATCTCACACRGCCAGAGGAAATCCTCTCGCTTTGCCTCTTCCTCTCTGCCCTATGTAGATTCTGTAGAATCTACATATGATGTAATTTCATGGGGCACTGAATAATACAGAGAGTTGCTGTTCTTTTACTCCGCTCATTACATGGGCCACAATGCAAATCACTGTACATGACATGCGTATTGGCTTATAGTGAAAAAACGATTCTTTGTGCCGATGTAAAATTGGGGTTTCTGTGTCATACGAGCATGTACAAGTAATTTAATGTGACAAGCTGGTGAACTCTGTGGAAAAGTGTACAGTAAGAAGGAATACTTCAGTTTATTACTGAATTCTGCAAATCTTGCTGACATTTGTGACGTTCATGTTGATAGTTCTTGGTAGSAGAAATAATTCAAGAAACATTAGGCCTAAAAACTGAGCCGGAAAATCCAAGATGTAAATTCTTTGATGAACTCCAGGGTGCATTAGTTGAATAATTTGAAAGTTACATACAGTGCCTTCGGAAAGTATTCAGAACCCTTGACTTTTTCCACATTTTGTTATGTTACAGCCTTAATCTAAAATTGATTAAATAGTTTTTTTCCTCATCAATCTACACACAATATCCCATAATGACAAAACAAAAACAGGTTTTTAGAAATTGTTGCTAATTTATATTTWAAAAATGTGCTAATGAAATATAATATTTGCGTACTGTAAGTATTCAAACTCTTTACTTAGTACTTTGTTGAAGCACCTTTGAAAGGGATTACAGCATTGAGTCTTCTTGGGTATGACGCTACAARCTTGGCACACCTGTATTTGGGGAGTTTCTCYCATTCTTCTCTGCAGATCCTCTCAAGCTCTGTCAGGTTGGATGAGGAGCGTTGCGGCACAGCTATTTTCAGGTCTATCCAGAGATGTTCGATCGGGTTCAAGTCCAGGCTCTGGCAGGGCCACTCAAGGACATTCAGAGACTTGTCCCGAAGCCACTCCTGCTKTGTCTTGGCTGTGTGCTTAGGGTCATTGTCCTGTTGGAAGGTGAATCTTCACCCCAGTCTGAGTTCCTGAGCGCTCTGGAGCAGGTTTTCATCAAGGATCTCTCTGTACTTTGCTCCGTTCATCTTAGCTTCGATCCTGACTAGTCTCTCAGTCCTTGCTGCTGAAAAACATCCCCACAGCATGATGCTGCCACTACCATGCTTCACTGTAGGGATTGTGCCAGCTTTACTTTAGACGTGATGCTTTGCATTCAGGCCAAAAAGTTCAATCTTGTTTCTCATGGTCTGAGAGTCTTTAACTAAGTGCCTTTGGGCAAACTTGCTGTTTAAAAAACAAAAGTTTAGAATAAGTAACAACATTTGGAAAAAGTAAAGTGGTCTGAATACTTTCCGAATGCACTGTATATAGTGAAAAGTGAAATCTCAGAAGTCTCCTTTCATTGAATGCTTTGACAAAATACGGAAACAAACCTGAGAAACCTGTACTGTTCACAAAACCGTTAGACAAGCTTTTTAAAAACCTTATTTCGGTATTTCTAAATTAGTCTGACCTTTTCACCTAAGATTTAAAGAGATTTTCATCAACCTTTTCAAAGGTATTGATATTCAAGAAAAGCCTAGCTGTCAGTGAGGTAAACTTAAAAATGCAAAACATTTCTATTTAGGTGGTAGAAAATAACAGGTTGATTAATTTATTGTTAAAATGCATACTTTGTACATAGCCTACCAAAGAGACACATGTTAAAAATGCTATAAAAAAATWGGAAAATACAAATCATTTCACCACAGCCTGCATACAGTTTAATTAAGCCAATATGAAAAGCATATACAATGATTTTCATTCAGTGCCCCATGAAATGACACCATTCATAGATTCTACAGACCCTACTGAATACTCCCTACACCACTTTTACATTGGCACAAAGACTAGTTGTTTCACCATAAGCCCAACATTGTCAACATACCAGTCTGAACATTGTATTTTTTAAATGTGGTCTTAACAATACACATTTAAAAACAATCCCATAAATTCCTTTTTGCAATTGCTTATCAGCGCAATAAAAACCAATGTTTTGAAATGCGGGCATTGCCATTGGAAAGTGACGTCATCGTTAGTGCTGCTAACGTAATAGTAGTGAAGAGATATGTATTTATTATTGATCCCCATTAGTTCCTGCCAAGGCAACAGCTACTCTTCCTGGGGTCCAAAACACATTAAGGCACTTACATATAAAACAAAAATATTAAACAATACATCACAGAACATTATTACACCACTACAGATCTACAATACAAMATGTATAATACTACCACACAACAATATWACAATGTATTCTGTGTGTAGAGTGTGTGTGCTAGCGCTTGTGTGCGTATGCGTGTTTGTACCTTTGTGTGTGTCTCTTCACAGTCCCTGCTGTTCCATAAGGTGTATTTTTATCTGTTTTTTAMATCTGATTCTACTGCTTGCATCAGTTACCTAATATGGAATAGAGTTCCATGTAGTCATGKCTCTATTTAGTACTGTGCGCCTCCCATACTCTGTTCTAGACTTGGGGATTGTGACGAGACCTCTGGTGACATGGGTGTCCGAGCTGTGTGCTTGTAGTTTAAACAGACAGCTCGGTGCATTCAACATGTCAATACCTCTCACAAATACAAGCAGTGATGAAGTCAATCTCTCCTCCACTTTGAGCCATGAGAGATAGACATGCATATCATTAATGTTATCTCCCCGTGTAATTTCAAGGGCCAGCTGTGCTGCCCTGTTCTGAGCCAAATGTAGTTTTCCTAAGTCCTACTTTGTGGCACCTAACCACACAACCGGACARTAGTCAAGGTGCGACAAAACTAGGGCCTGTAGGACCTGCCTTGTTGACAGTGTTGTTAAGAAGGCTGAATTGCGCTTTATTATGGACAGACTTCTCCCCACCTTAACTTCTGTTGTATCAATATGTTTTGATCATGACARTTTACAATCCAGGGTTACTCCAAGCAGCTTAGTCACATCAACTTGCTCAATTTCCGGTCAAAGCCAGTGGCATGTCGTTAGTAAAGATTGAAAAAAAGTAAGGGGCCTATACAGCTTCCCTGGGGAATTCCTGATTCTACCTGGATAATGTTGGAGAGGCTTCCATTAAAGAACACCCTCTGTGGTTAGCAGAGACTGGAATATGTTCCGGGATTCATCCAATGGCATTAAGGAGTATACCACCTCAGTCATCGGCTTCATCAATAAGTGCATTGATGACGTCGTCCCCACAATGACCGTACGAACATATCCCAACCAGAAGCCATGGATTACAGGCAACATCCGCATGGAGCTAAAGGCTAGAGCTGACGCTTTCAAGGAGCGGGACACTAATCCAGACGCTTTTAAGAAATCCCGCTATTCCCTCAGATGGACCATCAAACAAGCAAAGTGTCAATACAGGATTAAGATGGAATCCTACTACACCGGCTCTGACGGTCAGACACCGGCTCTGACGGCTTGAAAACTATTATGGACAACAAAGGGAAACCCAGTCGCAAGCTGCCCAGTGACGAAAGCCTACCAGATGAGCAAAATTATTTTATGCTAGCTTCGAGGTAAGCAACACTTAAGCATGCACAAGGCACCAGCTGTTCTGGATGACTGTGTGATAATGCTCTCGGTAGCCGATGTGAGCAAGACCTTTAAACAGGTCAACATTCACAGCCGCGGGGCCAGATGTATTACCAGTACGTGTACTCAAAGCATGCATGGATGGACCAACTTGCATGTGTTATCACTGAAATKTTCAACCTCTCCCTGACTGAGTCTATAATACCTACATGTTTCAAGCAGACCACCATAATCCCTGTGCCCAAGGAAGCAAAGGTAACCTGCCTAAATTATTAGCGCCCCGCAGCACTAAGGTTGGTGGCCATGAAGTGCTTTGAAAGGCCGGTCATGGCTCACATCAACAGCATCGTCCCAGATACCCTAGACCCACTCCAATTCGCATACCGCCCTAACAGATCCACAGATGACACAATCTCAATCACACTCCACACTGCTCTTTCCCACCTGGTCAAAAGGATCACCTATGTGAGAATGCTGTTTATTGACTACAGCTCAGCGTTCAACACCACAGTGCACACGAAGCTCATCACTAAGCTAAGGACACTGGGACTAAACACCTCCCTCTGCAACTGGATCCTGGACTTCCTGATGGGCCGCCGCCAGGTGGTAAGGGTAGGCAACAACACGTCTGCCACGCAGATCCTCAACACTGGGGCCCTTCAGGGGTGTGTACTTAGTCCCCTCCTGTACTCCCTGTTCACCCATGACTGCATTGCCAAGCACGACACCATCATTAAGTTTGYCAATGACAACAATCAGATAGCCTATAGGGAGGAGGTCAGGGAACTGGCAGTGTGGTGCCAGGACAACAACCTCTCCCTCAATGTGAGCAAGACAAAGGAGCTGATCATGGACTACAGGAAAAGCTTTTTTTCCCAAAATATAATTTAACGTGCTCCACAGCACGTTTCATAGCATAGTTTATTCTTATTTTTATTTAGTTTAGTCACATGATTTCTCAATTTGCAGTACGTTTGCCAACCGGTTGTGCYGCCAGACTTATGTGCCATACCCTTTGCCTCATCCCTCTCAAGCATAATGTTTTTATTGTGAAACTAACAAGAAATAAGACAAAAACCAAAAAACTTGAGCATGCATAACTATTCACCCCCCCAAAGTAAATACTTTGTAGAGMCACCTTTTGCAGCAATTACAGCTGCAAGTCTCTTGGGGTATGTCTCTATAAGCTTGGCACATCTAGCCACTGGTATTTTTGCCCATTCTTCAAGGCAAAACTGCTCCAGCTTCTTCAAGTTGGATGGGTTCCGCTGACTTTTTCCAAATTTTGTTACGTTACAGCCTTATTCTAAAATTGATTAAATCGTTTTTCCCCCTCATCAAGCTACACACAATACCCTATAATGACAAAGCCAAAGACAGGTTTATATACATTTTTGCTAATTTATCAAAAATATATATATATAAGATTTACATAACTATTCAGCCTCTTTACTTAGTACTTTGTTGAAGCACCTTTGGCAGGGAATACAGCATCGAGTCTTCTTGGGTATGATGCTACAAGCTTGGCACACCTGTATTTGKGGAGTTTCTCCCATTCTTCTCTGCAGATCCTCTCAAGCTCTGTCAGGTTGGATGGGATGCGTCGCTCCAYAGGTAWTTTCAGATCKCTCCAKAGKTATTTTCAGRTCTCTCCAGAGATGTTCGATCAGGATCCAGTCCAGGCTCTGGCTGGGMCACTCAAGGACATTTGCTTAGGGTCGTTGTCCTGTTGGAAGGTGAATCTTAGCAACAGTCCAAGTTCCTGAGTGCTCTGGAGCAGGTTTTCATCAAGGATTTCTCTGTACTTTGCTTCGTTCATCTTTCCCTCGATCCCCACAGCATGCTGCCACCACCATGCTTCACTGTAGGGATGGTGCCAGGTTTCCTCCAGACGTGACGCTTTGCATTCAGGCCAAAAAGTTGCATCTTGGTTTCATCAGATAAGAGAATCTTGTTTCTCATCTTTAGGTGCCTTTTGGCAAACTCCAAGCGGGCTGTGATGTGCCTTTTTCTGACAAGTGGCTTCCGCCTGGCCACTCTACCATAAAGGCCTGATTGGTGGAGTGTTACAGAGATGGTTGCACTTCTGGAAGGTTCTCCCATCTCAACAGAGAAACTCTGGAGCTCTGTCAGAGTGACCATCGGGTTCTTGGTCACCTYCCTGACCAAGGCCCTTCTCCCCCCAATTGCTCAGTTTGGCCGGGCTGCCAGCTCTAGGAAGGGTCTTGGTGGTTCCAAACATCTTCCATTTAWGAATAATGGAGGCCACTGCWTTCTTGGGAACCTTCAATGCTGCAGAAATGTTTTGGTACCCTTCCCCAGATCTGTGCYKCAACACAATCCTGTCTCGGGGCTCTACGAACAGTTCCTTCGACTTCATRGCTTAGCTTTTGCTCTGACATTCCCTGTCAACTGTGGGATCTTATATAGACAGGTGTGTGCCTTTCCAAATCATGTCCAATCAATTGAATTTACAACAGGTGGACTCCAATCAAGTTGTATAAACATTTCAAGGATGATCAATGGAAACAGGATGCACCTGAACTCAATTTCGAGTCTAATAGCAAAGGGTCTGAATACTTATGTAAATAAGGGATTTAGTTTTTTCATAAATGTGCTAAAATGTCTAAAAACCCGTTATTGCTTTGTCATTATGGGGTATTGTGTATAACGTAACAAAATGTGGAGAAAGTGAAGKGGTCTGAATACCTTTCAAATACTCTGTAAGTGTGACAAACCGGCAAATTATAAGTCACTATTTCTACTGTATGAACAGCATGACGTGAAATGTAACTGTTAAATTATATGCCATGTCTAAATCTGTYATTATATGGCCATTTCTGAGCTGCTATTTTTTTTTAGCAATAATCAATGCTCTTGTAGCCTACCATATATACTTACACAAAGTCTCCATAAATTCAAAGCTCACTGTCACGGCSTTCTAAATGAGCAGAMCAAGGCGCAGCGTGTACCGGAACAATGACACAATTCGCACAGCGAGTGCGGGGAGCTAGCACAGGACTTACTGGGCTGTGAAGGCGTACTGGAGACTTGGTGCTTAGAGCTGGCACAGATGGTGCCGGGCAGAGAAAGAGCTTTTCAACGYGCCTCACTGCAGCATACTCCTTTCCACAACCTCTCTCCGGTATCTCTCATTACCTTCTTCAATCAACTCCCACACAGGCTCTGGCTCACTCCTCGACTCGACCGGCCACCCCTTGTGCCCCCCCCCAAAAAAATCTTGGGGTTGTCCTTGGGCTTTCTGTGGCCGCGAACCCCGGTGTCGTCGCTGTCCTCCCTTCTCTCCCTGCGTCTGCTTCCACGGAAGGCTTTCGTCTCCAGCCATAATTTTCTCCCATGTTCAGAATGTCTTCTCCTTCTTTCTCTCCTCCCAAGCCCAGGATACTTTCTCCACCTGGGCACGCTGCTTGGTCCTGTTTTGATGGGATATTATGTCACGGTCTTCTAAATGAGCAGACCAAGGCGCAGCGTGAGTATAGTTCCACATCTTTAATTATAAAGTGAAACTGGACACAAAATAACAAAACTTACAAAGACCCGTGACAACGTAGTGCACAAACACACTAACACAGACATAAACAATATCCCATAACCCACAGGTGGAAAAAATGCTACTTAAGTATGATCCCCAATTAGAGACAAGCTGCCTCTAATAGCCAGCTGCCTCTAATTGGGAATCATACCAAAACCCCCAACATAGAAAAACAACCTAGAACCCCACATAGAAAATATAAACTAGACTAACCCCCCAGTCACGCCCTGACCTACTCCACCATAGAAAATAAAGGCTCTCTATGGTCAGTGCGTGACACTCATGCATTGTTTATGCTGAAACTATACACAACCTTGAAATGCAGTTAATAGGTAAGAAAATTGGCTCCAGCTTTTGAGCTACTGTTTGGCCTAACTGCTTTAATTAACTAAAGAAAAGGTTGTCTGTGTGGCAAAGCTTTATTCAAATGAATGCCAATGAGGCCGACTACAAAACCAACCTGTTAAAAATCCTGTCTAAGGGAATTCTGCCTGATTTAAGCAACAACAAAAAAACTGGTAACAAAACATGCATCATCTCTCGCCAAGATCCAGGCTACCTCTRTGGAGATCAAGAGAGCCTTCTCAGTCTGTGGCCAATTTGTGGCGATTATCAGTAACCGCCTGAGTCCGGGAACAATTGATGCACATGCTTTTTGAGAGCCCACTTCAGCATAAAAGAGAAAAGTTAAACAGATAGGCCTATAGCCTAAGCAAATACTTTGTTTGTTTGCTACAGGTTATTTGATGTAGTCTATAACCTTAGTTTGTGTGTAGAATGTTATTCTACATGTGTTTGGCTAGTGGTGGAAAAAGTACCCAACTATCTTACTTGAGTAAAAGTAAAGATACCTTAATAGAAAATGACTCAAGTAAAAGTAAAAGTCACCCAGTAAAATTCAACTTGAGTATAAGTACACAAGTATTTGGTTTAAAATATACTTAAGTATCAAAAGTAAAATTATAAATAATTTCAAATTCCTTATATTAAGCAAACCAGACGGCACCATTTTCTTTTTAATTTATTTACAGAAAGCCACGGGCACACTCCAACATTCAGACATAATTTATAAACGAAGCATGTGTTTTTCGTGAGTTCGCAAGATAATAGGCAGTAGGGATGACCATGGATGTTCGGTTGATAAGTGTGTGAATTTGACTATTTTCCTGTTGTGCTAAGCGTTCAAAATGTAACGAGTACTTTTGGGTGACAAGGAAAATGTATGGAGTAAAAAGTATATTTTCTTAAAGAATGTAGTGAAGTAAAAGTAGTAAAAAATATAAATAGTAAAGTACAGATACCACAAAAAACGACATAAGTAGTACTTTAAAGTGTTTTTACTTAAGTACTGTATTTTACACCACTGTGTTTGGCTGGGTCTTGAGAATCAGTCAGCTACAATTACAGTTAGGCCTATCTACAATTATAGTTACTGTTTCTGACTAAGACTGTTTTTCATGTTAATGCCATTTTTTAAAATATTTTAATAAACTTGAATTGAACTGCTTTATGAACATTTAGTTTTTTCTGTCTTGAATAAAAGTAATAATGGAAAATAATAATTGCTGGGTCTTGACTTGTTTATTTAATTTGATTATACACGGTGAACAAAACATTAGTAACACCATCCTAAAATTGAGTTGCATCCCCTTTTACCCTCAGAACTGCCTCAATTTGCAGGGGCATGGACTCTACAAGGTGTCGAAAGCGTTCCACAGGGATATTGGCCCATGTTGCCTCCAATGCTTCCCACAGTTGTGTCAAGTTGGCTGGATATTCTTTGGGGGGTGGACCATTCTTGATATACACGGGAAACTGTAGAGCGTGAAAAACCCAGCAATGTAGCAGTTCTTGACACAATCAAACCGGTGCCACTACCCTACCCCATTCAACCCCCTTCAAAGGCACTCACATCTTTTGTCTTGCTCATTCACCCCCTGAATGGCACACATACGCAATCAATGTCTCAATTGTCTCAAGGCTTAAAAAATTATCTTTAACCTGTTTTCTCCCTTTCATCTACACTGATTGAGGTGGATTTAACATCAATACGGTGACATCAATAAGGAATCATTGCTTTCACCTGGATTCACCTTGTCAATCTATGTCATGGAAAGAGCAGGAGTTCCTAATGTTTTGTACCCCCTTTGTATAGTCCACGATTGTGTAGCCAGAAGGCTCACGGTTCATTTATTTTATGCTGTGACTAAATAAACATTTTGAAACAAAACCTTGAGAGATGATCATTTACTTTATTGCTAGAAATGGGCCAACCATAGATTTTTAGGTGAGCGAATGCAACAAGTAAATGTTAGCTTTTAGCACATGATTCACAGTGGGTTTAGATTCGTGGGCAATTGATCAACMCCAGCACTATCCATGGTGCTGAATAGATAACCACAATAAGTGAAGTTAAAACAGCCACAACCTTCCCAAATTCCCCCGACGGTGTCACACCAGCCTTCGCTTTGGCTCCCCCTCCTGTCCAGCTCAGGCGTTCGGCCCTCTAGCTGCTGCCGAAACGACTGCTGGCAAACGCCCTTCACTCATCAACCCCGGACTTGTCTCATCATCATTACACACCTGGTTCCAATCCCCACTCTATCACTGTATATATACTCCCTTTACCATTTGTCTTTGTCGGTCATTGTAAATGTTACTTGTTTTCCTGAAAGGAATCTCTCCTACTATTTCCTGAGTACTTTATATTTTGCACTTTGGGTTTGCCCTGTGCCTTTTCATTATGAAGATATATTTTGAGCACAACAGTGTTTGGGTTTTTCCCCGCTTTGTTCTATGGTGCTTAAATAAATTCAGTAGTTCTAAACCTGCGACGGCCTCCTGTCTACAACAGTGAAATACGGCTAGGTGCAAGGGGAAGACACTTTTCCGTGGTTCGCTGTAACTAATAGAAAATAAAGATGTGTTTTATTGAAAAGCCCTTACTACTTAGAAAAGCATCATAGCTTTCTCTATTTCTGGCATATGACAACCCCTCCAGAGTTGACAACCCCTCCATTACAGTTTTATTTTTTATTTTAAAGGACCCAACAGTAAAGGACAACTTTACATTTGGGTTAGTTCTTGTTCCCTCAGCAAAACCACACTAGTGACTGACCATTTGCTATTTTTTGAATGAAGTGTTACACTGCCCTCTGGTGTGTAGCAATGAACACAATTATTTAGTTTCAGATCCAAAACAAAAGTCAGGGCTCTGATCAAAAGTAGTGCACTAAATAGGGAATATAGTGTGCCATTTGGGATAGGGGCTGAGCTTCGGCGCAATCTGAAAAACTCTGAATACTGCAACAACAGAAATGAGGAAAGTCAGTGTCTATGACTATGTCAGGGTCATTCCCTTGAACTATAGACGACCACAGTTGACGGTCTCTTTCATCCATTACAAACTCAGAGCTCAAGGGATTCTCCTGCTTTTCTGTGTTCCTCTGTTGACATCCATCCTGACTGAATCCAGAATGTTCTTCCTCCTTCTCCATCTTTATTAAAAACTCCAGAACACTGGTCTCCTGCTCTCCACGGTTCTCAAACTGGTGCAGCTTACTGAGCTTCTCTGGATCTTCTGCCAGCTGCTCCTCTAGGAGGGTTAGTGGGGCATGATTCTCCTCTTCTTCCAAGTGCTGATGATTCTCAATGGGGAGATTCTGGATAGCATGATTGCTGGATCTTGTGTTTCCTGCAAAGACATCACTCAGTTAAAATTGCAAAGCCAAAAAAATATATACAGTTGAAGTCGGAAGTTTACATACACCTTAGCCAAATACATTTAAACTCAGTTTTTCACAATTCCCGACATTTAATCCAAGTAAAAATTCCCTGTCTTAGGTCAGTTAGGATCACCACTTTATTTTAACAATGTGAAATGTCAGAATAATAGTAGAGAGAATGATTTATTTCAGCTTTYATTTCTTTCATCACATTCCCTGTGGGTCAGACGTTTACATACACTCAATTAGTATTTGGTAGCATTGCCTTTAAATTGTATAACTTGGGTCAAACGTTTCGGGTAGCCTTCCACAAGCCTCCCACAATAATACCTCATGATGCCATCTATTTTGTGACGTGTACATGTCCCTCCTGCAGCAAAGCACCCCCACAACATGATGCTGCCACCCCCGTGCTTCACGGTTGGGATAGTGTTCTTCGGCTTGCAAGCCTTCCCCTTTTTCCTCCAAACATAACGGTGGTCATTATGGCCAAACAGTTCTATTTTTGTTTCATCAGACCAGAGGACATTTCTCCAAAAAGTACAATCTTTGTCCCCATGTGCAGTTGCAAACCGTAGTCTGGCTTTTTTATGGCGGTCTTGGAGCAGTGGCTTCTTCCTTGCTGAGCGGCCTTTCTGGTTATGTCGATATAGGACTAGTTTTACTGTGGACATAGATACTTGTGTACCTGTTTCCTTCTTCATATTCACAAGGTCCTTTGCTGTTGTTCTGGGATTGATTTGCACTTTTCGCACCAAAGTACGTTTTCTAGGAGACAGATTACATCTCCTTCCTGAGCGGTAAGACGGCTGTGTGGTCCCATGGTGTTTATACATGCGCACTATTGTTTGTACAGATGAACATGGTATCTTCAGGCGTTTGGAAATTGCTCCCAAGGATGAACCAGACTTGTGGAGGTCTACAATTATTTTCTGAGGTCTTGGCTGATTTCTTTTGATTTTCCCATAATGTCAAGCAAAGAAGCACTGAGTTTGAAGGTAGGCCTCAAATACCGCCACAGGTACACCTCCAATTGACTCAAATGATGTCAATTAGCCTATCAGAAGCTTCTAATGCCATTACATAATTTTCTGGAATTTTCCAAGCTGTTTAAAGGCACAGTTAACTTAGTGCATGTAAACTTCTGACCCACTGGATTTGTGATACAGTGAAATAAACAATTGTTGTAAAAATTACTTGTGTCATGCACAAAGTAGATGTCCTAACCGACTTGCCAAAACTATAGTTTGTTCACAATAAATGTGTGGAGTGGTTGAAAGATGAGTTTTAATGACTCCAACCTAAGTGTATGTAAACTTCCGACTTCAACTGTACATGTACTTACGTCAAGAATTTGATGCCCTCCTTATATGGACCAAAATATGATATAATAGCAAAATGTTATCAAATTAAAAGTTCAATACCATGGTCAGTATAACAAGGTTTGGAAACCAAGTAAGCTCACCCGATGAATGCATTCCAAATGGCACCCTATTCCCGACAGAGTGCACTACTTTGGACCAAAGCCCTATGGGCCCTGTTTAAAAGTAGTGCACTATATAGGGAATAGGGTGCCATTTGGGACAGAGACCCTGTTCTGAACGGAAGCAGGCCTGTCCAATGACCCAATGAATTCAGTTACCCCATCCACTTGGTCCTCCATGTTGCGCCCCTTCTCCATGGTCCTTCATCCGGTCTCTCTACCTTAATGAAAGGTGACTCTAAATCTGCAAACTAGAGAAGGATGAAATTGTCAGACAGCATTGTCAACTTGTCAGGTTTTAAGTCTAGGACTGAGTTAAAGATGGGTTTTCTAGAGTTATGTGTCCCTTGCAGCTCCTAGTGGAGCAAAGGGCCTCAACAGAGATGCACCGTTGAGGCCCTTTGCTCCCCTAGGATCCCAAAATAATCTCTGATTCAACTACACAAGAATCATGGGACACAGAGACCTTGACATTTACCAAAGCCAACCCAAGTGGAATGTCCTTCACACCAAATGCATCCTCATCTCCTCGCTGACTGGGTCTCCAGTCTGAAGCACAGCTGTCCATTTACTTATCTGAAACAGCAAATGATTGCAGACATCAAGAAAACTGCTTGAGGGCTCCTGCAGGACTTTCAGATATAGGGTTTATAAAAATGTTGGCAGGTAGGCTAAACTGAATTGACTCCAAACTCAATTTGTCCAACATTTAGCAGAATAAAATCTATACTGAACAAAAATGTGAAGTGTTGGTCCCATGTTTCATGAGCTGAAATAAAATATCCCAGAAATGTTCCATATGCACAAAAATATTATTTCTCTCATTTTGTGCACAAATTTGTTTAAACCCTGTTAGTGAGCGTTTCTCTTTTGCCAAGATAATCCATCCAATCCACCTGACAGGTGTGGCATATCAAGAAGCTGATTAAACAGCATGATCATTAATCAATCAATCAAATGTATTTATAAAGCCCGTTTTATCAAATCAAATTGTTTTTGTCAAATACACATGGTTAGCCGATGTTAATGCGAGTGTAGCGAAAGGCTTGTGCTTCTAGTTCCGACAGTGCAGTAATATCTAACAAGCAATTGAACAATTCCMCAACAACTACCTRATACACACAAATCTAAAGGGGTGAATGAGAATATGTACATGTACGTATATGGATGAGCGATGGCTGAGCGGCAYASGCAAGGTGCAATAGATGGTATAAAAYACAGTATGTACATGTGATATGAGTAATGTAAGATATGTAAACATTATTAAAGTGGCATTATTTAGAGTGCATTGTATAAAGTGACTAGCGATCCATTTATTAAAGTGGCCAGTGACTGGGTCTCAATGTAGGCAGCAGCCTCTCTGAGTTAGTGATTGCTGTCTGGCCTTGAGATAGAAGCTGTTTTTCAGTCTCTCGGTCCCAGCTTTGATGCACCTGTACTGACCTCGCCTTCTGGATGGTAGCGRTGTGAACAGACAGTGGCTCGGGTGGTTGTTGTCTTTGATGATATTTTTGGCATTCCTGTGACATCGGGTGCTGTAGGTGTCATGGAGGGCAGGTAGTTTGCCCCCAGTGATGCGTTGTGCAGACAGCAAAACCCTCCGGAGAGCCTTGCGGTTGAGGGTGGTGCAGTTGCGGTACCAGGCTGTGATACAGCCCGATAGGAAGCTCTCAATTTGCATCTGTAAAAGTTTGTCAGGGTTTTAGGTGACAAGCCAAATTTCTTCAGACTCCTGAGGTTGAAGAGGTGCTGTTGCGCCTTCTTCACCACACTGTCTGTGTGAGTGGACCATTTCAGTTTGTCTGTGATGTCTACGCTGAGGAACTTAAAACTTTCCACCTTCTCCACTGCTGTCCTTTCGATGTGGATAGGGGGGTGCTCCCTCTGCTGTTTCCTGAAGTCCACGATCATCTCCTTTGTTTATGTTGAGTGAGAGGTTGTTTTCCTGACACCATACTCCGAGTGCCCTCACCTCCTCCCTGTAGACTGTCTCGTCGTTGTTGATCATCAAGCTCACTAATGTTGTGTCGTCTGCAAACTTGATGATGGAGTTGGAGGCGTGCATGGCCACGCAGTCGTGGGTGAACAGGGAGTACAGGAGGGGGCTGAGCACACACCCTTGTGGGGCCCCAGTGTTGAGGGTCAGTGAAGTGGAGATGTTGTTTCCTACCTTCACCACCTGGGGGCGGCCCGTCAGAAAGTCCAGGACCCAATTGCACAGGGCCGGGTTGAGACCCAGGGCCTCCAGCTTGATGATGAGCTTGGAGGGTACTATGGTGTTGAATGCTGAGCTGTAGTCAATGCACAGCATTCTTACATAATATTCCTTTTGTCCAGATGGGATAGGGCAGTGTGCAGTCGTCAATGGACCTGTTGGGGAGGTATGCAAACTGAAGTGGGTCTAGGGTGGCCGGTAAGGTGGAGGTGATATGATCCTTGACTAGTCTCTCAAAGCACTTCATGATGACAGAAGGGAGTGCTACGGGGCGGTAGTCATTTAGTTCCTTTATCTTTGCCTTCCTGGGTACAGGAACAATGGTAGCCATCTTGAAGCATGTGGAGACAGACTGGGACTGGGATCAGCAGATATCACAAAGTGTTATACAGAAACCCAGCCTAAAACCCCAAACAGCAAGCAATGCAGATGTAGAAGCAAGGTGCAGGTCAGAGTTCCTTAGCCGCATGCAGAACAGTTGAAAGTGGAGCAGCAGCACGACCAGGTGGACTGGCGAGGTAGTAGTCATGAGGCATGGTGCTAGGGCTCAGGTCCTTCGAGAGGCGAGGGAGAGAATTAGAGGGATAATACTTAAATTCACACAGGACACCAGATAAGAGAATTACACCAGATATAACAGACTGACCCTAGCCCCCGGCACATAGACTATTGCAGCATAGATACTGGAGGCTGAGACGGGGGGGGGGGGGGGGGTCCGGCCCCCGTCCGACGATACCCCTGGACATTACACAGGTGTACATTGTGCTGGGGACAATAAAAGGCCACAAAAATGTGCAGTTATAAATAGCTCTCTAAGGTATGCAATGACTGACATGACAAGAGGAAAACTGATGATGCACTACCCAATTTCGAAATTGCATCTTGTGCATTCCACTATTACAACTTTCAAGAGTAAGTTTGAAAGTCGGACTGAGTTCCAAAAAAATAATTGTGTTTGTTGTTTTTTTCAGTTTGGGAACCACTGGCCTAATAAACCGCCAGCTTTCCAGACGAGATGTAGTGGGGGGACCACATAACATCTCATCGCATGACGTTTACTTCGATAGTTATTAGATCAATATTTGCACATAAAAGCCTTTCCACCGACATTTGTCGCAGAATTCCTTTTACCTACACAAAAAGATCCCACATTGTCTAGCGTATTTTGTTGTCAACATTTGGAAAGTTTACCAGACCTGTCATGATATTTTTTATCTGATAATTAGGCAACTTTACTCGCATAAAAACTCGAGCTCGAGAACACCACCAAGATTTGTTCACAATCTAGTCCGGTTGTGGCCAAAACTACATCTTGTTTGAAATGTATCAATAAAATGTACATTGTTTAAAGCCCACTTTACAAGTCTCAGTAACAAATGACAGCTCCAATAAGCCCCCTATAGTGAACGAGAGGCTTGCAGAATCATGACTCTTTAGAGTTGAGTTCATCGTTCGCCGGTAGGGGTGTACTGTGGTTTCCAGTAGTTACCACAGCCACAAAGTCAAAATTGGCTATATCATAAAAATGAATGACAACAAAAATATGCGTTCAGATCTTAATTTAAGGTTAGGGTTAGGCATAMGGTTAGCAGTGTCATTAAGGTTAGGGTTAAGGTTTAAAATCACATTTGAAAAAGATCAATTGTAGAAATGGGTAGGGCTTATTACTTTGTGGGTGTGGTAACTAGTGACGACCGGGTCATGCGTGCGTGTCCAATAGATGACACAGCCACAAAGTTTTTTATAAATACAAATTGGTAGATACAGTTGTCCCATTGCTGTACCTCCAGTACGGACTCGGGAGAGGCGAAGGTTCGAGAGCCGTGCATCCTCCGAAACACAACCCCGCCAAGCCGCACTGCTTCTTGACACAATGCACGCCTAACCCAGAAGCCAGTCGCACCAATGTGTCGGAGGAAACACCGTACACCTGGCGACCTTGTCAGTGTGCATGCACCCGGCCCGCCACAGGAGTCGCTAGAGCGCGATGGGACAAGGACATCCCGGCCGGCCAAACCCGAACCCGGACGACGCTGGGCCAATTGTGCGTCTCCTCATGGGTCTCCCGGTCGCGGCCGGCTGCGACACAGCCTGGTATTGAACCAGGATCTGTATTAACGCACCTTTAAACYGCTGTGCCACTCGGGGGGCTCACAACAACAAAGTTATCATCAAAATTAATGGGGAACAAATTGCATTTTGGACTTAATTTAAGGTTAGGCATAATGTAAGTATTTGTGCGCCGCCTTATGGGACTCCCGATTACGGCCGGTTGTGACATAGCCCGGGATCGAACCTGGGTCTGTAGTGACGCCTCTAGCACTGMCTTAGACCACTGCACCACTCGGGAGGCCCAAAAATAATATGGTAGATATTAGATATTGCACTCATTGTCTGTATTTCAAGTTTACAAACTGTCATTTAAAGTTTATCAAAGATTCATAGATGCATCCAGATTAAGTTTTCGAATTCAGTTCTCTAAATTAAGATTAAAAACCAGAGACATCATCCTGGTACTTTGCCAGCCAGGAAAATTAAAGGAGAACATAGATAGCTTCTGGCAGTTTCTGAAGCTAATGTGGCATGTTGAATTTATTTTCTTCCTATGAATTTGGCTCTAGCATTTGAACCGTTTCCTGAAAGCTAAAACTCTCTGGAATATGGATGTGCCTTCTGATCCCCTCTCCGCGTTAGAAGGGAGTGTCAGAAAAAACACAATTTGAACAAATAAGAATAACATTGAATAGCCCTGTCATATTCCTTCTAAGGATAGGCTTTCCACTCCTTCTATTTAATCTTGCTCTTGTGAATGACTGGATTCGAACCAGGTCTCCTTCGTGTCACAAGACTGGGTGAGCCCACATAGCATTTCACCCGCCTTTGACCTCATACTCAAAGATCAAGGCACCAATATAACTGACTAGGTTCAAAATCAGTCCTAATGCACAACAACACTTTTTTTGTGGCAAACAGAAACAGAAAGATCTGTGCACCCCATTTAATGAGAGTGCAACAGAGGTGGTTTGGTGGATCCAAGCATGTGATGAGCAACCTCGCCTGAGACCTGAAGACATGTGTTAGTTTGCCTGATGGGGTTCTAACCTAGGTCTCCTGTATGCTAGACAATGCAACTTTTCAGGATTCAGACAAGTTACTCATCACACGAGCGTGGTCACAGAACCATCGGTGTTACACTTCACGCCCCTTTGACCTCCTCCTTGAAGAGGCCCATTCAAGTCACAGAACCAATGCCTAGGCTTTAGCTCAACAGGCTAACACAGTCCACCCAGTCAGACCCATGTTAATCTTATAATGACTACCTTTGCCAGAGACTTGAAACTAACACAAACACATGTCAAACTAACATGTCTTCAGGTCTCAGGCAAGATCTCATCACATAAGCATGGATCACCGAACCACGCTCTACTGATGAGTAACTTTGCTGGATCTTGAAGACTTGTATTAGCGTAGCAGATAGGGATCTGTGACACTCATTCCTCTGCCTGAAGTGTCGCCTCTTCAGCAATTGAAAGAAGGCCTTTTTTAATAGCTTGGTGGGTTGGAATGCTTCAGGAGGAGGGTCATGTGTGTTTGCGAGGCAGAGGTCATGAGTTTGAGTCTCGGTGTGAGCTGATCGGGGGAAGAACTCGTTAAGCAAGCAACATGTTGTGCTTTACATGAACTTCCTGAACTCAGAGCAGGTAGATACGGACAAAAATCCATGTCGTGATAAATTGCCTGAATTGAAGTGATAACGATAAATAAGATATGTTTATAAAGTTAGTTTTTTTATTATCCTTTAAACTGCTACTGCTAGTTCGATGGTTGTAGCCATTAACAATTAGCACATWCATTTTATTTTAAACTTCACATTTCTCTAGTACAGGCTACGTATCGTAATAAACCATACCWGCAAAATGCCTGCAATAAGTGWTGATAATTGACACTGAAATCGCTCCATATATAATAACTCCTAAAGTATTGGGACAGTGACACGTTATTTGTTGTTCTGCCTCTGTACTCTAGCAGGTGCATAAATATCATACCCCACCAAAATGCTAACCTCCCCTGTTATTGTAATGGTGAAAAGTTAGCATTTCTTTGGGGTATGATATTTGTGAGTCTGTAACGTTCTCACTCATCACTATTCACAATTAATTCAGGCCTATCCGTAATCATGGTAGCATCCACATTTATGTAGAAGTGTTAAGAAACATATTGTATTTTTATTTATCATAAAAGTGACTCCAAAATGACAATACATTAGTTACCATTAATTTCTATTGGGCAAAAAATTATCTGAAACACAACCAAAACACCAAATGTATCCAACAAGTTTGTAGAGTCACAAGCTTGATGTTATTCATTGAGTGCTAGGAATATGAGACCAAATACTAAAATTGTGACTACTTTAATCAACATAAGTGAATTTGCCCCAATACTTTTGGTCCACTAAAATGGGGGGACTATGTACAAAAAGTGCTGTAATTTCTAAACGGTTCACCCGATATGGATGAAAATGGGATTTGCCGCCCCCCTGCTGTCATGGCGGATGCTATTGGTGCTATATCTGAGTTTACACCTTTTCTGTCCTCRGGGTTGGTCATTTTAGGGGATTTGAATCTGGATTTGCTATCCCCAGCCACAGCTCAATTTAAGAGTATGCATTGATTTTAATCGGACTCAATTGATCTCAAAACCCACACGGCTAAATGTGAAAAACGATTGATTTTAATTCTTACTAATAACTATTTGTCGAGTGGAATATTTGCATATGATCTCAGTGATCATTGTCCCATATATGTATTGGAGATACGAAACAGCAAAATACAAATTGACATGTTCTACTCTGATTTAGCAACAACAAATGAGAAAATAGAAAAATATGCGCATCATAAATCACAAAATCAAATCAAATCAAATTGTATTTGTCACATACACATGGTTAGCAGATGTTAATGCGAGTGTAGCGAAATGCTTGTGCTTCTAGTTCCGACAATGCAGTAATAACCAACAAGTACTCTAACCTAACAACATCCAACTAATCAGGTAAAGGAAAGAAGAACATATCAATGGAATGTCCGCAACTCTAGTATACTCCAATAGTGATTGAATCAGACGCACAACAAGGACAACGATTCGATCTTGTATCTTCGTCGGGTCATCTCTACTCAGGCTCTACTCTGATTTAGCCCACTGTCTCCTGTATTCCTGACCCTGAGTTGGCTCTAGAAAATGTATCCTCCATATTTATTCCTCTGGCAGATAAACACACGCCTTTTAAACAATTCAGAGATCGATCGAACCTTTGGTTTTCTTCTGAATTATCTGAGCTCATTCAAAGGAGAAATCAGGCCTGGGCCAAAGCAAGGGAAAACGGACAATGTAGTGGACTGGCAATCTTTCAGAAAATTGAGAAACAGATGTACTATATCGATTAAGAAAGCTAAATAAAGCTACTTTTTAAGATCTACTGTATCTCTGACTCTGCTGGTGTCAGAAATGCAATAAAAAAAAAAATGAATGCACTGATGCGTACAAATTCCTCTTCTTCCCTGCCTAAGCAAGTTCTGTCAGACTCTGGCATCATAACTGAGAATAATGGGATGTGATGCTTTTAATCATTATTTTATGTCGGCAGACTTTTATGATGGTGCCGGAGGGGACTGCTGCCGTTTTACAGGCTCCGAACCAACTGTTCAATTTTGTGTGTTTTTTCACATTGTTTGTAAATAATGTTTCTGCTACCGTAAGGAATTTGTCGGTGAGTGGGTAACCCGCCTCTACCATCTACTATTGGCCAACGGGCAATCACTGGAGAATAAACTTGATGATCTCCGTTCGAGACTATCTTACCAACGGGACATTAAAAACTGTAATACTTTTACGTTTCACGAGTCGTGGCTGAACGACAATACGGATAATATACAGTTGGCTGGGTTTTCCGTGCATCGGCAGGACAGAACAGCTTTGTCTGGTAAGACGAGAGGTGGGGGTGTGTGTCTATTTGTCAATAACAGCTGTTGCGTGATGTCTAATATTAAGGAAGTCTTGAGGTATTGCTCGCCTGTGGTAGAGTACCTCATGATAAGCTGTAGACCACACTATCTACCAAGAGAGTTTTCATAGATATAGCCGTCTACTTACCACCACAAACCGATGCTGGCACTAAGACCGCACTCAACAAGCTGTATAAGTCCATAAGCAAACAAGAAAATGCTCACCCAGAAGAAGCACTCCTAATGGACAGGGGCCTTTAATGCAGGGAAACTTAWATCCGTTTAACCTAATCTGTACCAGCATGTCACATGTGCAACCAAACAAAATAAAAAAAACTCTAGACCACCCTCACTCCACACAGAGAGACGCATACAAAGCTCTCCCTTGAACTCCATTTGGCAAATCTGACCATAATTCTATCCTCCTGATTCCTGCTTACAAGCAAAGACTAAAGCAGGAAGTACTACTAACTCGCTCATTAGAAAAGTGGTCAGATGACGTAGATGCCACGCAACAGGACTGTTTTGCTAGCACAGACTGGAATCTCTTTCGTGATTCATCAAATGGCATTGAGGATTAYACCACCTCAGTCACCGGCTTCATTAATAAGTGTATCGACGACGTCGTCCCCACAGTGTACATATTCCAACCAGAAGCCATGGATTACAGGCAACATCTGCACCGCGCTAAAGGCTAGAGCTGCCGCTTTCAAGGAGCGGGACACTAATCCTTTAAACAGGTCAACATTCACAAGGTCGCGGGGCCAGACGGATTACCAGGACGGATACTCAGAGCATGCACGGACCAACTGGCAAGTGTCTTCACTGACATTTTCAACCTCTCCCTGACTGAGTCTGTAATACCTACATGTTTCAAGCCGACCACCATAGTCCCTGTGCCGAAGACAGCGAAGGTAACCTGTCTAAATGACTTTCGCCCCGTAGCACTCACATCAGTAGCCATGAAGTGCTTTGAAAGGCTGGTCATCAACACCACCATCCCGGAAACCCTAGACCCACTCCAATTTGCATACCGCCCCAACAGATTCACAGATGACGCAATCGCACTCCACACTCTTTCCCACCTGGACAAAAAAGGAACACCTATGTAAGAATGCTGTTCATTGACTACAGCTCAGGGCTTCAACACCATAGTGCCCACAAAGCTCATCACTAAGCTAAGGACCCTGGGACTAAAACAGCTCCCTCTGCAACTGGATCCTGGACTTACTGACGGGCCTCCCCCCAGGTGATAAGGGTAGGCAACAAAATATCTGCCACGCTGATCCTCAACACGGAGGCCACTCAGAGGTGCGTGCTTAGTCCCCTCCTGTACTCCCTGTTCACCCACGACTGCGTGGCCAAGCACGACTCCAACACCATCATTAAGTTTGCTGACAACACAACAGTGTTAGGCCTGATCACTGACAACGATGAGACAGTCTATAGGGAGGTCAGAGACCTGGCAGTGTGTTGTCCTGGCACCAACCTCGCCATCAACGTGAGCAAGACAAAGGAGCGGATAGTGGCCTACAGGAAAAGGGGGGCAGAACACGCCCCCCATTCACATTAACGGGCTGTAGTGGAGCGGTTCGAGAGTTTCACAGGCTCCTTGGTGTCCACATCACCAACAACCTATCATGGTCCAAACACACCAAGACAGTCATGAAGAAGGCACAACACCCCTCAGGAAACTGAAAAGATTTGGCATGGGTTCCCAGATCCTCAAAAAGTTCTACAGCTGCACCATCGAGAGCATCCTGACCGGTTGCATGGCAACTGCTCGTGCTCGGCCTCCAACCATAAGGCGCTACAGAAGGTAGTGCGTACAGCCCAGTACATCACTGGGACCAAGCTTCCTGCCATCCAGGACCTATATACTAGGCGGTGTCAGAGGAAGGCCCCAAAAAATTGTCAAAGACTCCAGTCACCCAAGTCATAGACTGTTCTCTCTGCTACTGCACAGCAAGTAGTACCGGAGAGCCAAGTCTCGGTTAAAAGGCTCCTTAACAGATTCCACCCCCAAGCTATAAGACTGCTGAACAATTAATCAAACGGCCACATGGACTATTTACATTGACCCCCCCCCCCCCACACACACACACTCTATTTCTTGAATCTCATTGTTGGTTAAGAGCTTTTAAGTAAGCATTTCACAGTAAGTTCTACACCTATTGCATGTGACAAATAAAATTTGCTTTGATTTATTTGAGAGAAACGTTGGTGTTGATGTCCCTGGTCAGTCAATCAACTGCTCTTCCCTCTGCCAGCCTCTAGCTGACTTGACTGTTAACCTGTCAACTTCTAGTGAATCTTTGTTTTCATTTAAACAATKTATTCTCCGTGATGTGCTAGATGCCTTGATGTAGAAATATTGATGTAAAAAAATCCATTGGAGCTGATATGCTTGATCCATTTTTGCTGCAGCTCTCTGCCCCCGATTGCGGAATCCTTGACCCATATTTTTTACCTAATGATTATATCTGCTACTATCCCCAAGGTTTGAAAGGCGGCCCTTTTGCTCCCTCTTCACAAAGGTGGTGAGCCTTGTGATCAAAATAATTATTGGCCTATTTCTAAACTCTTGCCCAGCTAAAATGTCCTTGATTACAGTTTTTTCCAACTGCTTACACACAAAATCTTTTCATGTCACACGATTTTTGAAACCTCTCACTCAAAGTGCAAAACTACACACCAAATATCCAAAACCATAAGMTATTTCTCAGCCTTTGACTCAGTTGTCAATTGCATGAAACACTTTTTTCAAAACACTACACACAATTCTCTACCTAAAACACAAAWATCTAACAGGAAGTGACTTGCTTTCCTTTTCCAAACACAACCAATCAAAATGCTACACTTATTCACCAGGTCACACACTCCTCACATGTGCAAACACTAATAGCTTAACTGATCACTAACCAATCACTGCTTTACTGTAGTATACATTTAACATTTACATTTAAGTCATTTAGCAGACGCTCTTATCMAGAGCGACTTAGGCCTATAAATAGGTCAAAGGTCAGATWGCCTGTTTTGAACAATGGATGCCAACAATGGACAGAGAGCAAGAGGAGTAGGAGGGAGAGGATGAGGAAGAAGAGGACGAGGGCAAAGAACAGAAGGAAGGAGAGCCATCTCTGATGAGATTAGGGCAACACTTGTTGATCATGTGATCAACCACAGTTTGACCATGAGAGAGGCTGGACTGAGAGTCCAGCCCAACTTGAGTCGATTTACAGTGGCTTCCATAATTCAAACYTTCAGAAATGAGAACAGGTATGCAACTATCTAAATGACTATTTTAGCATTACAGTAATGTACTGTAAAATACGTATGACTGCATAGTATTGCATAAACATTTGTAACTCTAAGCCATCCATTTACTGCACTGCATTGAATGAATGAGGTTGGTTATCATGCTGTACTACATTTTTTGTACATTGTTTACAGTTCCTATGCTGAACACATACTGTGTTTGAATTCTGTACAGAGTGGAAAGGCAAAGACATCATGGAGGACGAGGACGCTTGTTTACAGATGTACAAGAGACTGCAATTATAAATATGGTTTTGGCCAACAATGCAATTAGGATTCGAGAGATAAGAAAGCATATCTTGAATAATGACACCATATTTAACAACATCAATGCTGTAAGCCTGTCGACCATACAACGCATCCTCCAACGGCACCGAGTGACGATGAAACAACTTTACAAGGTGCCATTTGAGAGAAACTCTGACAGAGTCAAGAATATGCGACATGACTTTGTAGACGTATGTATGCAACACTACTTCCAGTACTTCAGACATACCATATCTACTCATCTGTATATCCTTTTGTCTGTTACAGAGAGTATTGGAGCTGGATGCCCATGTAATTCGCCATGAATTTATTTATGTGGATGAGGTTGGCTTCAACCTCACCAAAACCAGGCGCCGCGGAAGAAATGTAATAGGACAGAGGGCAATTACCAATGTCCCTGGACAGCGTGGGGGTAATATAACTATGTGTGCTGCCATCACTCAAAACGGGGTCCTCCATCACAATGCCACACTGGGCCCGTACAACACCGGCCATATGCTCACTTTTCTGGAGGCAATTTACACAATGCTTGTCCCTGATCCAGATCAGGAGCCTGCTAGATTTGTGGTTTTATGGGACAATGTTAGTTTTCACCGGGCTGTTCTGGTCCAAAACTGGTTTGCCACCCATCTACAATTTGTAGTTTTGTACCTACCCCCATATTYACCTTTTCTAAATCCCATAGAGGAATTCTTCTCAGCCTGGCGCTGGAAAGTGTATGATCGCCAACCCTATGSCMGCATGCCGCTTCTCCAGGCAATGGAGGACGCATGTGGGGACATAGAGGTTGCCTCTGTCCAAGGTTGGATACGCCAYGCTAGGAGATACTTCCCTCGATGTTTGGCAAGAGAAAACGTATCTTGTGATGTGGACGAAGTATTGTGGCCAGACCCAGGCCGGAGAAGAGATGAAGCGTAGCTTAGCACTGGTGACTGCCCCCCCCCCTAGCAATTCCTGGACTGCCCCCCCGGGATGCCACACACACAATTGTGTTCTTTACTGTATTCTAAAGAATATACTTTTGGTTTACATATGTTTATGGTTTTGTTGTATGCTACTGTATACAACAGTAATGTTTGGCCTAATAAATATTTTCTGTTTCTACATTGTTTACAGTGTACTTGTTACCCCTCTCAGCAGATTACTTTCACTGTAGAACATTGTATTGAAATGTAGATATAAGCCTATGAAAGACCAAAGAGCTTTAGATTTAGAACAACAGTGTTTACATGGTATATCCAAAAATGTACTATTATGAAAGCAGTGTTTGCCATTTGATGCAAATGCTTCATTCTGACATGTGTTTATGGCATTTTGAATGCAGTGTTCCATTTTGAAGGAGACGTGAGGCATTTTGCATTTTGTGTGTGCAGTTTTGGGAATTGTGTGTAGAGTTTTGAAAACGTAAGCAGTTGGAAAAAACGAATTCTCAGCTACGATCTTATCTTTGAAATGTATATCAGTTGGGGTTTGAGTGTGCAAAGCTGTCATCAAGGCAAAGGGTGGCTACTTTGAAGAATATAAAATATATTTTGATTTGTTTAACAGTTTTTTTTGGTTACTACATGATTCCATGTGTGCTATTTCATAGTTTTGATGTCTTCACTATTATTCTACAATGTAGAAAAATGTCAAAATAAAGAAAAACCCTTGAATGAGTAGGTCTGTCCAAACTTTTGACTGTTACTGCATATCTTTCATCTCTCTGTTTCCTCTTTTTCCTTCAATTTGCAAGAGGCTGAATGTATCTTACATTAAACATCAGTGCAAGCGAAACAGCGCCCCTCTGTCTCTATGTATAGGCCATCAATCCAATGCTGTCTAGTCCAAACGAGTATGACATTGTTGCAGCCCGTAGCGTTGAAGGCAAGAGAAGCCAGTGAGCATCTGGCCTCCTTGACTATTTTTTTTTTTTTTAAACCCAATGAGCTAAATTGATCGAGCTCAACCGTGAACCTCAAAAAAAGTGTCAAGGGAAGCCAGCTTGGATTTGGCGTCACTCCTATCAAATCCGATTGAGASCATACGTCACTGACAGAAACTAGAATTGTTACATCTAGTTGTGTTGTCGTCCGGTGGCTAGCTAGCCAGCTAAGTAAAATGGTCCCTTTCCTAAATTAGCCATGGATAGGGATTTGGACTTGTGGTTTTACTTAATTCTGATTCAACCATTAATTCATACATTGTTTGTGCCCCTGGCCTGAGAGGATGGAAGTTCAATATGTAGAAGTTAACTAAATAACGTTGCCCATGAATGGAAGTTAGACTAGCGAGCAAGCATTTTAGTCAGGTAGCCTAGGACAACAAAAAATAATGGTCTGTACTGTATGACAGCTTGATAGACCGTTTCATCAACATGAGAGGGCATTGGCGCTTCTCTACAAGGTTGAGTCAACATGTTTTTCTACTTGCACAAACACGCATGCGCACACAGAAGTCAGAACCATGGACAGCCACATCATATTTAGCTTACATTGATTGGACAATTGTTTTTGGTATCTTTTAGTTGTCACTATTAGACTGAGCAAAGGCGATTTGATGAAGTTGAAATGGTGCTGGATTAGTGGAGGCAGCCCCTGTTTTCTTTGTGACTTGCCAGAACTCTCTGTGGTTCTAAATCAATAGATGTTTAGTGGTCCGAAAATTTCAGAAACATGAACTTGCTTGACCAAGCTGTAGGTAGGTCATGTAACTGTACATGCAATATGCTTTGTGAACTTCACTGGACAGAGGTTGCTGTCCGGTTTTGTGATAAAACAAAAAGGTGTGGTTGAATTTATTCTGCCACWGTCTTCGTATTGTCTCGGCCTATATATATCACTGTTGCGAGGTATATGAATGAACAAGATAAATCATAGAACAAACACAATTATCACAACACATAGGTTGTAGTATGACTTTTTCTCCCCAGTGATTTTACCCACTCACTGCTACTGCTGGGCATCTGGATAAATGAGTTGATGAATTAAGAACCTGAGAATAAAAATGTGCTTCTTCTATAGAAATAGGTATTGCCTCTCGCTAAATAGTAGAAAGCAGACTATTCAGTCAACGTTCCTATAGGTCCTAGACAATGGCGACAATCTATAGAGGAACCAGACTAATTCAAATAATTGTATGTATTGTAGGTAGGCCATGACTGACCTCACACTCCCGTACAGTAGATGGCAGTGTATGCGATCCGCAAACCCAATCTCAAAGAAGAAGAAACGAGCAGCGACACAGAACTACACGGGTAACATTGTAGCTAGCATTTTTAAACCAAATGATTAGCCCACCAGTAGCATATTAACGTTACTCAGTAACAAAGTTCCAATCTTTTGCAGGAGTACGACAGAGCTGCGTTAAGATTAATTCAACATTTGAAAATGTTGAGCAGTGTTTCTCTACGGGCGCAGATCGCTTCCATCATAGAGGTACTTTCTAAAGCTGCGGTTGCAGAAATTAGCAAAGTAGTCGACGATGGTATAGTTGTGTTACGTGTGGAAATGTGTCAACGGGAAAATGAAATCAACGTCCTGAAAAATAATTTACAACAACTTGACAGCGAGCTTCGAAGAGCTCGAACTCGTGGGATTCAAGCTCGAAGACGCATTCATCATGGTCGATCAGTCGCTGCTGAGAACCTTGGGAGGGAAGGTGGGTACGACGACGTAGTATTAGCAGCAACTCTACTATCAATCAATAGTTAGCAATACGTAACTGTGCACGTAACATTGGTCAGCGAGCAATAGCACAATTTCAGGTAGACAATGTAGGTTTATTTAATCGGCCCACTCACGTTCACATTGAACCAAAATCTGGATTTACAGAATATGTTGATTATCCTTAAACCCAGGACGCAGCCATTCACCAGCTTTTCAAGATTAGTCATGTAAAAACGGTACTTAATAACGAATGTAGTTTAATGTCGTTACGAACGGTATGTACTTCTAAAAAAGCTCAAAATAAAAAGTTGCATGCACCGAAAAAAATCGTCTTTAAAGAATTTAAGTATTGTTTTTGACCAAGTGCGCATGCACCTCCTGCAATATATGTAATGGAWTTAATATACACTAAATAAAGCCTATCTTTATCTACAATCACTGTAAAMACGTGCACTATTGTCTACTTACAATACATATTATTGCATTCCGTGTAGCGCCGGTGAAACCGATTGATATGATCATACACTGTTGTAAGGGGATAAAGCAGAGATCTTTATATAATGACGAGRTGCGCATATCTCTGCCCTAACAATGGGGGTCGTTGTCCCAAAGGCGGGAAGGCAAGGGACGAGTTTAGGTCAAAAAAAAAAGCTTAGGTCAAAATAACGCATTGGGTTTATTTTGGGGAGAGTGAAACTTCTTGTTTAGCCACCTCCTCGCTGGATAAAATCAATTACCTCTCTTCCTGCAGATGAGTGATAGGGGCGGAAACCTAGAGGTTAAGAGCTCTAGATAAGAGTGTCTGCTAAAATGTAACTTGTTCTGGCTCGGACAAGGCTAGTGATGGTGTGATTGTGAAGTCATGTCATTATTACATACCGTTGCACCCTTCTTTGACACAACCCCTCAGAAACTAGGGTTGGACTGATATATGATTAAATCGAATGTTATGATATTTGATATTGACAATATATTGTAAAGTGCAAGAGCCTTAAATGTACAAATCCAAACTGCAGCTTTACCAATTATGCAGTATCAATATGGTGCAAATCCATTTTTTTTTATACATGCGCCGGATACAACAGGTGTAGACCTTAAAGTGAAATGCTTACTTACAAGSCCTTAACCAACAATGCAGTTTTCAGAAAATATTTACTAAATAAACTAAAGTTAAAAAAGTAACACAATAAAATAACAATAACGAGGCTATATACAGGGGGTACCGATACCGAGTCAATGTGTGGGGGTACAGGTTAGTTGAGGTAATGTTAATATTATGTCTGGTAGGCTTGTGTCACTGGGCAGGTCGCAGCTGGGTTTCCCTTTGTAGTCTGATATAGTTTGCAAGCCATGCCACATCTGACAAGCATCAGAGTCGGTGTAGAAGGATTCAATCGTTGTCCTGTATTGATGCTTTGCCTGTTTGATGGTTCATCGGAGGGCATAGTGGGATTTCTTATAAGCATTTCGGGTTAGTGTCCCGAACCTTGAAAGCGGCAGCTCTTGCCTTAAGCTCGGTGCGGATGTTGCCTGTAATCCATGATTTCTGGTTGGGATATGTACGTACGGTCACTGTGGGGACGGTCATCGATGCATTTATTGATGAAGCCGGTGACTGAGGTGGTAATACTACTCAATGCCATCGGACGAATCCCAGAACATATTCCAGTCTGTGCTAGCAAAACAGTCCTGTCAGTAGCATCCACGTCATCTGACCACTTCTTAATGAATAAACTAAGCCATATTTTTTTCGACATAACATTATTTAATGAGAATGCGACTAATATCGTAAACAAATAAGCCAAAAAAATTGCACAGTCTGGAATTATCTAGTCATTAACGGCGCAAAAATGACTATATCGCAATATTTGGAGTAGAATATCATAGAAGAGGTCTCCCATTGCCCAACCCTAACAGACACGGCTCCATTTGGATTATTATTAAAACAAACAATGAAGGATTTTGATGACATGCGATACTTCTTAATTTCCACAGGGCCAGGTAAAAGCGGTACTACTTGTGTAGGGAGGACCTCGCTTGAGAAACTGCAGTCTGGGGAAGATGGTAATGAAAGGGATGAAGAAGACATTCGACGTGCAGATGAGACTCAGGTGAAGACTGAGCCAGGAGTGGAGCTGGAACAAGCGAAGCAAAGTACAGGGAGAAAGGAAAAAGGTCGTCTGGATGCCGAACTGTCGATGTATGACAGAGACAGCCAGCAGTGGATGTCCAGTTCACAAGCAGACAATGATATGGAGATGAGCAATTCGGAATATTTTAATAGTTCAGGGCAAAACTCCCAGTGTCTCCCTGGTCACTCTCCTGTACCTCCTGGAAATTCCGGAAAGGAGGAAGCGTCATGCAGCAGTGTTTCGTTTCCAGGTAAACTATATTTTGATGTAAGAGAGGATATGATTGCACAGCTCAGACGGCCACCACATTATCGGCAGTCAGACGTACTCAAGAGAACAAGTGACGGCACAGTACAGTCGAACCCAGACCCTAGAAGTGTGTTGGGTTTTGGCTCAAATTATAATACGGCAAGGAGAGCGAGGACCAAGAGATTTTGCCAGGTTAAGAAACACTTCATTTGCACACTGTGTGGAAAGAGTTTTGAACGTTACGGTCATCTTGAAAGGCATCTGCGAATTCATACGGGTGAGAAACCGTACAGCTGTGACCTATGTGGAAGATGTTTCAACCAGAAGAGTAGCCTCAAAGGACATCTGAAGACTCACAGAGGTAAGAGATTAGAATCRCTATGTAAACAGTACATTGGTTATAGATCATAGGCAATTCCATGGCTGCGTACCAAATGWCACCCTATTCCCTATATCGTGTAGAGCCCWTAGGGCTCYGGTCAAAAGTAGTGCATTTTATAGGTAATTGGGTACAATTTGGAACACTCACTAGATAATAACACCAATATATTGGTTATTATAGGACATAAACAATTCCCTGCCTCATTATTTTATTAATCAAATGTAATATTTCCACACAGTRTCGATAGACGGACAAGCGAACAACGAGGAGATGCCTGCCCTGGATAGAAGTCAGTCTGAGGAAGAGCAATGCAACAAAAATAATGAAGTGGTCCAAACTCCTGAGATACCTGTGAAGTCGGAGCCAGAGGAGCAGAAGGATGCATCGCAGACACTGAATCATAAAGGAGAAGAGCAGACTGCAGGAAGCGCAGAAGAACTGGCTGCTAACTTGTCATTGTACGAGAGAGGGAGCCAGTCGTGGATGTCTGGTTCACAAGCAGACCATGATATTGAGACAAGCAATTCAGAATATTTCAGCAGTTCTGGTCACAAGTCACAGTGTCTCCCTGACCACTCACCTTTAAATCATGTCCCAGGAATGGTGGAGGCGTCATGCAGCAGTGCTTCATTTCCAGGAAAACCATATGTTGATGTCAGAGAGGATATGATTTTGCAGCTCAGACAGCAACATTCTGGACCTTCAGACACGCTGTTGATAGCAAGTGACGGCACAGTACAGTCAAACTCACAGGGCATGGAAGGGATTACACTGAACCATAGCCCTATCTTCTCTAGTTTTCCAAGGAACGTGAGAACCTTCCAAGGAGTCACCAAGGACAAGAAGTGCTTCATCTGTTCATTCTGTGGGAAAGTTTTTGAGCGGGTTGGTCATCTGGAAAGGCACCAGCGGATTCATACGGGCGAGAAACCGTACAGATGTGAAATATGCGGAAGGTGTTTCAACCAGAAGAGCAGCCTCAAAGGGCATCTGAAGACTCACAGAGGTAAGAGACAAAAATAATGATGTTTTTCATACTTTTAATAAATAAATAAAAAGGTTAATCTGTTAATTGTTCTAAGGTTCCATCCTAAATGGCACCCTATTCCCTTTATAGTGTACTACTTTTGACCTTGGCCCATAGGGCTCTGATCAAAGTAGTGCACTACATACAGAATAAGGTGTCATTTGGGACAGATACTAAATGTTTTCCTGGTCTCTCAGTGGTTTAGGATGAAGTTTAACAGCTAATGTTAGATTGCTATTTTGATGTTATAATCAATGCTAAAATATTTGGTACTCTTGTTTTGTCAAGCAGATGGTGTTGAAATGCTAACGGAACAACCTCAACTTGATAAGAAGCCTGATGTCCACCCTAGACCCTCAGAGAACCCAGAGGAACAGAGGGCTCAGGCTTYACTTGCTGAAGAACAGCCTAGCTCTGGGGACAGTGAAGACCAGGAGGGGGGAAGGGGGCAGGGGTTAGTAGTGAAAACAGAGCGAGAGAAKGAGTTTAAATCCCAGACAATCAATCTGTCTGGACATCAACACCAACAAAGCACAGAGCGACCAGGTTACCAGGATGACYCAGAGTATGTCATGGATGAGAGGGAGAGTCAGCTATGTAGATCTTTTACGGCAGAGAGGCACAATGATAACGAGTCTGGATCTGTACAYCCAGGTTGCTCCTTCGATGGTATAAAGCAGCAGAAGTCCCATCCAGATTCGCCCACTGTCAAATACAATCACCGTCTTTTTGACGGAATGCACCACCACGGGTTCTATTCGTCAGCTTCTAGAGAGGTGGAACTTGAACACTTGTCTTTTCAGGATGAGAAAAACAAGTTGGAAATGATTGAGCAAGAGCAGTATGCAGGAATGGCTCTACATGCAAGGAACCGAGAGGATGGCAATGGGACAATACTACCCAGGTTTCAGGACCGGGTACCACTACCTGTAGTGAAGGAAACGGCACTGAGAGAGTACATCACAGAACCAAACAGTCAAGAAGGCCTTTTATTTGCCCTTGGTATAGACGGTTTTGACAGCACAGAGGGCAGCARTGCCACCACAGACAACWCAAGAAATAGATGTTTCATATGCTCCATTTGTGGAAAGAGTTTTGATCGCCATAGTCATTTTGAAAGACACCAGCGCACTCATACTGGTGAGAAACCCTACTGCTGTGAGATATGTGGTAAGAGTTTCACTCAGAAGAGYAGCCTGAAAGCTCATCAGAGACTTCATACAGGGTAGTTAAAGGCCAGATGGGCTTCATCAAAATGCAATCAAATACTGGTGTTGTAAAATGAGTATTGAACATATGGCTGCTATTGGTAATAACTTGGTGTTGCAACAATTTGGAAGTCCAACTATATTGTGTTGATAAGACTTAATATGTTTGTTTTATATGGTTTCCATTACACTTGATTAAATGGAACATTTGAGTAGTGCTTAGTTTGTTGTCATCAGGTATCTCCAATAATGTATAAAAAAAAAAAGGTGAAAGAAAAATTTGAATAATGAAATGTTTTTTTTCTTCTCTTTCTACATCAAACGTATGGATAATTTATCCAATTAATAGGGTTACGTAACCATTTTTTCGGAGATGGTAAGTTTGTCTACTAGAGAGACCTTGATGGTAAGTTTGTCTACTACTCAAGGAATGAGTAGAGTAGTTCAAATAGATTTTTTTTTTTTACTCAAGCTACCAAAAACACAGGAAAATCAGCCTAGTTTGAGTAAAATATTGTTATTTTTCTGCTTGTATATATTTTTCAAGTAAATGTAAAATTGTGAATGTCTCAATCTTGTGGGTTCACTGTTTTACTTGCCAGTAAAAAATAAAATGTTTTATAAGAGGATTCCTATTTTTTGCCATTCCAACTTARGTGTTCACTTTTCTGGTATTTTCAGTAACAAAAATTTGATGCGGAAGTAGTTTATTTTGCAGACAGRTTTCAATTTTGGTTGATGGGTCCAATGTTGATGTAGCTAGCTTTTAGAATTAAAATTCACATTCATAGATTTAAGGTTGACTCGTTTAAAAAAATTAAACGACTCAATGTCTACCTGTATCACCCTTCATACAACTAACCTCCATCATGGAGGGTTTTAGCCAAAGCAGCGGTGGCAGAAATTGTCAAACTTATCGATGACAACTGTATTACATTTTKAAATATCTCGGAACCAAAATGAAATGCTGAGGAGAAAATTGCTACTGGTGGAAAATGAGCWGAAGATTGCGAGGATTCCATGACAGACCGGTGAGTACCGTACCAATTCTTGTGTGCACAACATTAAGAGCGCCAAAGCGCACAGGTAGCTAGGCCTATTGCTCTTTGTAGATAAGGCTATTCTAAATAATACCAAAGTATTTGTGTTCATGTGTGTTAAAGGAAAACACTGCAGTTAACACATGAGATATAGAGATATATACTGAACAAAAATATAAATGCAACAATTTCAAAGATTTTACTGAGTTACAGTTCATTTAAGGAAATCAGTCAATTGAAATAAATGAGGCCCTAATCTATGGATTTCACATGAATGGGAATACAGATGCATTGGTTGGTCACAGATACGTTAAAACAAAAGAAAGGTAGTGGCTTGGATCAGAAAACCAGTCAGTATCTGGTGTGACCACCATTTGCCTCATGCACGCGACACATCTTTGCATAGAGTTGATCAGGCTGTTAATTGTGGAATGTTGTCCCACTCCTCTTCAATGGCTGTGTGAAGTTGCTGGATATTGGCGGGAACTGGAATACGCTCTCGTACACGTCGATCCAGAGCATCCCAAACATGCTTAATGGGTGACATGTCTGAGTATGCAGGCCACTAATGACAAGGAGCAGAAGCATTGCTTGGGGGGGTTCTACTAAGATATACAGTTGAAGTCGGAGTTTAACACAACTTAGCAATACATTTAAACTCAGTTTTTCAAAATCCCTGACATTTAATCCTAGTAAAAATTCCTTGTCTCTAAGTCAGTTAGGATCACCACTTTATTTTAAGAATGTGAAATGTCAGAAAATAGTAGAGTGATTTATTTCAGCTTTTATTTCTTTCATCACATTCCCAGTGGGTCAGAAATTACATACACTCAATTAGTATTTGGTATCATTACTTTATTGTTTAACTTGGGTCAAATGGTTTGGGTAGCCTTCCACAAGCTTCCCACAATGTGGGTGAATTTGGCCCATTCCTCCTGACAGAGCTGGTGTAAATGAGTCGGTTTCTAGGCTTCCTTGCTCGCACAGCTTTTTCAGTTCTGCCCACAAATTTTCTATAGGATGGAGGTCAGGGCTTTGTGATAACCACTCCAATACCTTGACTTTGTTGTCGTTAAGCCATTTTGTCACAACTTTGGAAGTTGCATGGGGCCATTGTCCATTTGGAAGACCCATTTGCAACCAAGCTTTAACTTCCTGACTGATGTCTTGAGATGTTGCTTCAATATATCCACATAATTTTCTACCTTCATGATGCCATCTATTTTGTGAAGTGCACCAGTCCTCCTGCAGCAAAGCACCCACAACATGATGCTGCCACCCGTGCTTCATGTTGGGTTGGTGTTCTTCGCTTGCAAGCATCCCCTTTTTCCTCCAAACATAATGATGGTCATTATGGCAAACAGTTCTATTTTTGTTTCATCAGACCAGAGACAATTTCTCCAAAAAGTACGATGTTGTCCCATGTGCATTGCAAACCATAGTCTGGCTTCTTCCTTGCGGAGCGGCTTTAGGTTATGTCGATATAGGACTCGTTTTACTGTGGATATAGATACATTCGTACCGTTTCCTCCAGCATCTTCACATGGTCCGTTGCTGTTATTCTGAGATTGGTTTGCACTTTTCGCACCAAAGTAGTTAATCTCTAGGAGACGAGACACGTCTCCTTCTGAGCGGTATGACGGCTGTGTGGTCCCATGGTGTTTATACATGCGCACTATTGTTTGTACAGATGAACGTGGTACTTCAGGCGTTTGGAAATTGCTCCCAAGGATGAACCAGACTTTGGGGTCTAAAAAAATAAAAATAAATCTGAGGTCTTGGCAGATTTCTTTTTGTTTTCCCATGTTGTCAAGCAAGGAGCACTAAGTTAGAAGGTAGGCCTTGAAACACATCCACAATGTCACGCCACAAGACTCCAATTGACTCAAATTATGTCATTAGCCTATCAGAAACTTCAAAAGCCAAGACATATTTTTTGGAATTTTCCAGCTGTTTAAAGGCACAGTCAATTTAGTGTATGTAAACTTCTGACCCACTGGATTGGTGATCAGTGAATTATAAGTGAAATAATCTCTTTAACAATTGTTGGAAAACGCTTGTCATGCACAAAGTAGATGTCCTAACCGACTTGCCAAATATAGTTTGTTAACAAGAAATGTGGTGGAGTGGTTGAAAAACGAGTATTAATGACTCCAACCTAAGTTTATGTAATCTTCTGACTTCAACTGTATATGGAATTGTTTTAATTAGGTCATAGCAAGGACCAGTTTGCTATTTGGTTTAGAATTTTAAAACCCCTTGAAGTATAAAATATATATAACAATTCTTTTATGAAAACGTTTTTTTTGGCCTGAGTGCTATTAGCCTCTACAAACGCATTGAATAACAGATTCAGTACATGGAACAACAGATTGAGCCCCCCAAAAAACATCCAAAGGATGTTTGTTCTGAATTGTCTGTCTGATATGAGAAAGATCAGGAAATTGTATCAATTGTACATGTATTTAACCCCTTATTTTTCCACAGTTGTCATATAATTAGTGTGTAGCCCAAACTGTCCAGACGGTACAGAAGTTGGCAGATCGGCTRTACCGATTTCAAGTCACAAGAGGCTTGTGGGGGTCATAGAGCAAAACGGAGAACACCRTCCTGTTCGTGAGTCATCTGCAGAGAAGGGTCATTCATAGTTAGTAGGCCAGTTTGGACGCTACAGACGATTTTGTGACAAGACCGATTCTCAGGATGTCTCATAGTCTGACAAACACAGCTCAAACTCTGTCACCTTTCATTGCAGATGAGGAAGGGCGGATTAAGACGCATCCAATCMAAAAAAAACATTGTTGAAACGTTTTATTATGCTACTTATATTTCCGGGGGGCGCAGACATCGACTTTAGGTGGCWGGTACATTTTGGCATTGGCATTTTGAAGATGTCTATTTCAGTAGCCTCAGTCCACGTTTGCGGGTTGGCTCAGGGCTCAACAGTGGGAGCATGTCACTCGCATTTGTGAATTAAAGTATTATCACATTTATAGTAAAATAAATACTGCAGAGTAGCTGTTTTCAAAGTATTTCTGTCGTTTTGTTTCATCGCTGGTAAAATATTCGCACAAAGTCAAAGAACTACGAATCATATAACGTTAGCCTATTTCACCTCGCCCTGCAACACTGCCTGGCTGGGGGCTTTTTAGAAGCACTGCGCACAGTATACAAGTTTGGTCTAATTGATTTGAGATTAAAGTCTACTGAAGTGAGACTTTGTCCTTGTTTCTTGGCTAGTTATATTGTTTTMTTCACAAGCTAGGTTGTTTTTCTATGTTTGAGTTTCAACTGCTAGGGAAGAAAGGACAACGCATCTAACTCACAGGCAAAACATGAATCGAGTCGCGTTACCACGGCAACATCYGCCCTTAAAGGGGCAGGTGAAAATKTGTCTGATATTTTGGTTAAAACTCAGGTCACAAAAAATKTCATTTAACAATATACCACATTTAATTCTTACTAGTAATACATGTATTGTTTTAGAAACATTACAAGCATGCTAACCCGTTATAATTTTTTGGAGCGATAATTTTAGCTGGAAAATATATTTTTGCTGGTAAACATTCTGAGTGGCTGGTCAGGGTTAAGGATGAAAAAATATATWTTTTTCCCTTCCATTTGGGACTTATGTTATTGTACTGATCAACAACATTTGCATATAAGAAAMCGTCTCTTCTTTTATAAGTGTGCCTGACACATGACGTCATTAACACAAACAATCAGATGTAGATGATCTTGACTGGAGAGACGTGATGCTGGGGAGAAGAAGCAAATGAATAAAGTTTCAGCTTTGAAATCAGCAATACTTCACATATTATCACAAACAAGGTACTGGGGTAGTACACTGATGTTAGTTCAGCTGTTAGCTAGCAAGGAAAGTTAGCCAACAAAGCTGGTAGCTACCGGTTTCTTGGCTTGTAAAGTGTTCTAGCCTGTACTAGCTAATGGACCTTGTTTTGCGAACAGTAATTAACAGTTATCATTTCTACATGCTGTGTTGCAGTATTCAAGTGTGTTAACTTCTGTGCAGCATAAATCCTAAGCTGTGTTCAAATACACATACTAATGTACTGTATACTACATACTTAATGAGTATATACTACATACTATTAGTTCATTTTAGTATACTGTAAACGAATGGTATCAATTGAGCGTACTAGAGCGTCGCCTGTCTACCGGAAGTTGATACTGTTGCTATGCAACCTCTTGCTAGCATAACAAATGACTAGCTAAACATTTTACGATTTCGGGTGTGTTCGTAAATTCAATCCGGAGTGCCAGATGGTGCTCTGAGCGTTCGTAAATGAAAGACGTTGTCAGATTGTCCGTTCGTAAATTCAGAGCGTTTCGCTCTCGGCGTATTCAGAGCGCACACTGCTGGCAGTGCTGGACGCTCCAGCGAAGGAGCAGTAGGGTTGATCCGAGCGTTCAACGGCAGTCAAGCACCCAAGATAACTGGCTAACAATKGCTAGCTACTTCCAGACACAAATGAGAAAACACCTTACTCTGACCATTTTACTCACCCTAGCAGAGCTGGTTAGGATGTTTTCATGTTATCCAGAGCGTTAGTGTCTGTAGCTGTGCTGCTGGCAACAATTTAAGCTTTTTCTTTGCAGACGTTTACTGACACGGCCATATTCAACGGGTGTTGAGCATTTGTAAATTCATCAGTTATTCTGTGAGAGAGTGCTCTGAAATCAGAGTAGATAGCCAGATTTAACAATGTCCATTGAAACGCACAACGGCTATACCACTTTGCTAAGAACGGCATGAATAATCAAGTCAATAAACGTTGGGTACTTAGTTAGATAGCATATAGRTAATATACTGTCTGGCAAGTTTGATGTATTAGAAGATAACTAACGTTAGATAACATTAACTAGCTAAGATACCGGTACATACTGCTGTAATGCTATGTGGTTCGTAAGGATGGCGTAGCTAACAAATTGTCAGCCAACATAACGTGTAACGTAACTTATTAGAAAAGTCATTACTTTATTACATTGCTCAACATTTTCTTAGCATTTCTCATAATTAGTTAAAGCAATGAATTTGTATCCGCTCTCGGACTTCGGCTGCATATTTTCCTCCATTTTCTTCAAATCTGAAAACRTTGTGAAGCCACACCCATTTYYTGAAGAATTGCATTATGGGCCCTAAAAGCATAGAAATAGTGTCCACTGCATGTATACTTTGTATTTTGGCGAATTTAGTACAACATCTGGGAACTTTTGGCATACTAACTATATCCATACTATGACCAATAAGCATACTATATACTCAATTCACATCACAAATAGTACTATTGGTGCGGTTATTATGAGTATTCGAACACAGGTTTAGACAGTGCAGTGGTTCCTCAGGAGAGGCTAGAGTTAGCAATTGTTGGGGTAGGTTCCATGTTCCTTGTCAATCATAGTCTGATTGCTGATTTCACCAATAAGCCAATCTTCTTTAAGTAAATCAATCAAACCTTTATTAATGCAATTGCAGACAGAAGTTGACAATGGAAACAGCGTGTATGTTTCAGAGTAAGTTCTGCAAAATAAGAAAAAAGGTMAAAGTTGCTTTAATATGCTTGCAGTCAACCCCTAGTGATGTAACTGCCTACGTCAACACCTTCTACTCATGAGACCAAGYCCATGCATATACAGTTATACAAACTTGCAGGAGAAAACAATAGTCCAGTGTTTTCTAAGGGCTCAGCAKTAATTTTCCATTCCCGTGTGGCTTACAGCGGTGAGTCTGACTTGTCTCTTATCTATTTACTCCCCTGCGGGGGTCTATGTATCTCTTTTAGCCTTGAGGCGCTTTCTCACAGACACCCTGTTTTGGCTCACACATCTCTCAGACCATTTTTTATAAGAGGCAGAGACTAGAAAATAACTGTGAAACRGTATTAAACCTTATAATGCATATATTGCTAATCTGTGGTCCAGGACCCTATAAATGTAGTGGGAGAGGGTCTTATAGCCCTTTCCCTTCTATTAATACAACATATAATAATTGATTATGCTTAATATACTCTGCTCAAAAAAATAAAGGGAACACTTAAACAACACAATGTAACGCCAAGTCAATCACACTTCTGTGAAATCAAACTGTCCACTTAGGAAGCAACACTGATTGACAGTGTTGGGCCTGTGGACGTCGGGCCCTCATACCACCCTCATGGAGTCGAGATGAGATCCTCAGACCCCTTGTGAGACCATATGCTGACACATGCACATTTGTGGCCTGCTGGAGTCAGTTTGCAGAGCTCTGGCAGTGCTCCTCTCTTGCACAAAGGCGGAGGTAGCGGTCCTGCTGCTGGGTTGTTGCCCTCCTACGGCCTCCTCCACGTCTCCTGATGTACTGGCCTGTCTCCTGGTAGCGCCTCCATGCTCTGGACACTACGCTGACAGACACAGCAAACCTTCTTGCCACAGCTCGCATTGATGTGCCATCCTGGATGAGCTGCACTACCTGAGCCACTTGTGTGGGTTGTAGACTACGTCTCATGCTACCACTAGAGTGAAGCACGGCAGCATTCAAAAGTACCAAAACATCAGCCAGGAAGCATAGGAACTGAGAAGTGGTCTGTGGTCACTACCTGCAGAACCACTCCTTTATTGGGGGTGTCTTGCTAATTGCCTATAATTTCCACCTTTGTCTATTCCATTTGCACAACAGCATGTGAAATTTATTGTCAATCAGTGTTGCTTCCTAAGTGGACAGTTTAATTTCACAGAAGTGTGATTGACTTGGCGTTACATTGTGTTGTTTAAGTGTTCCCTTTATTTTTTTGAGCAGTGTATCAATCATTTGGTGCAGCCCCTATCATGACCCCAAGGTGACCCCCATCACAATTAGCAAGTGGACTGCCCTATAAGGGGACATCGGCTGCGCTGATAGACAGGCTTGATCTTCTCTCAATCAGAGACACATTTGATAGAAGTACAAACCGTTTTTCATGTTCTAGTATTGAAAAAGTTTTGGTATACATGTAACACTATAAAACAATAAATTTTGCTCATAGATTATGCATGTAAGAACTACACATTGACACATCCAGCCCAAAACGGGAGACATCAATGCAACAGCAGCTCTGCTTAGTTCATTGAACCAGAAAAAAGAGGGAGTGGGATACCTCACTTCCTCTTCTGTCTCTGACACAACCACTTGCTGTGGACCCTGTAACCCCCATGACCTTTAACCTCTGACCCCCATTGGARCAACATGTAAACACAACCAAAATTCAGGTGTACACCTTTTTTTTCTCATGGAATCTTTTTATTTTACTATTACAGATACATCATAATTGTCATTTATGGATATTTGCAAGTGTACATGTTGACATTTGATGTGACTGTGTATTAGTCATGGCCACCAGAGGGAACTAGTCTCCTGGGAAATCAGTAAATCCGACAGCCTTGTCTATCCCTGCTTTGCTTGTAACAATCCGGCAAGCAGAGAGACCGGCTGACAGGCTGTGACATTGGCAGGCTTTCCTAGGTAGTCACAGGAGGATATTAAAGGGATAGTGTGAGATTATGGCAATAAAGCTGTTTTTCTACTTACCCAGAGTCAGATGAACTCGTGGATACCATTTTTATGCCTGCGTTGGAATTAGTTTCATWTGATGCTAGCGTATCTGTAGACTTTGTCATTAGGCTAACGCTAGTTAGCATTGTCTCTCAAAACTTCTTCCAACTTACTTCAAACTGGACGCGGAGACATAAAATGATATCCATAAATTAATCTAACTCTGGGTAACTGCCAGAATCTCGCACTGTCCATTTAAACTGGGTGCCGTTCTGCTGTTGTCCTCTTTCTCCCCTTCCTGGTCCTCCACCACCCCACCTGGTCAGCCCTAGTAGCAACTAGTTCTGAGCGATTAACCAAATTGTGTTTTTTCCCCTGGTTTTTAAATTGTGTTCTTGGGGACCTTCAATGCTGCAGAAATGTTTTGGTACCCTTCCGCAGATCTGTGCCTCGACACAATCCTGTCTCGGAACTCTACGAACAATTCCTTCGACCTCTTGGCTTGGTTGTTGCTCTGACATGCACTGTCAACTGTGGGACCTTTATATATGCATGTGTGTGCCTTTCCAAATCATGTCCAATCAATTGATTTTACCACAGGTGGACTCCAATCATGTTGTAGAAACATCTCAAGGATAATCAATGGAAACAGGATGCACCTGAGCTCAATTTCGAGTCTCATAGCAAAGGGTCTGAATACTTATGTAAAAAGGTATTTGTTTTTAATTTGAATACATTTGCAAACATTTCTAAAAACCTGTTTTCGCTATGTCATCATTGGGGTATTTTGTGTAGATTGCAGAATATTTTTTTTTATTTAATCCATTTTAGAACAAGGCTGTAACGTAACAAAATGTGGAAAAAATCAAGGGGTCTGAATATTTTCCGAAGGCACTGTATAGGGCTATACACTACCGGTCAAAGTTTTAGAACACCTACTCATTCAATGGGTTTCTTTATTTTTACTATTTTCTACATTGTAGAATAATAGTGAAGACATCAAAACTAAGAAATAACACAAATGGAATCATGTAGTAACAAAAAAGTATCAAGCAAATCAAAATATATTTTATTTTTGAGATTCTTCAAATAGCCATCCTTTGCCTTGATGACAGATTTGCACACTCTTGGCATGCTCTCAACCAGCTTCACCTGGAATGCTTTTCCAACAGTCTTGAAGGAGTTCCCACATATGCTGAGCACTTACTGGCTGCTTTTCCTTCACTCTGCGGTCCTACTCATCCCAAACCATCTCAATTTGGTTGAGGTCGGGGGATTGTGGAGGCCAGGTCATCTGATGCAGCACTCCATCACTCTCCTTGTAAAATAGCCCTTACAAAGCCTGCCGGTGTGCTGGGTCATTGTCCTGTTGAAAAACAAATGATAGTCCCACTAAGCCCAAACCAGATGGGATGGCGTGTCGCTGCAGAATGCTGTGGTAGCCATGCTGGTTAAGTGTGCCTTGAATTCTAAATAAATCACAGACCGTGTCACCAGCAAAGCACCATCAAACCTACTCCTCCATGCTTTACGGTGGGAAATACATCTGTTCAGACACACCTGTTAATTGAAAAAAAATTATTTAACCTTTATTTAACTAGGCAAGTCAGTTAAGAACAAATTCTTATTTACAATGAAAGGCAAAAGGCCTCCTGCGGGGACGGGGGGCCTGGGATTAAAGATAAATACAAAATAAATATAGGACAAAACACACATCACAATGAGAAAGACAACACAACACTACATAAAGAGAGACCTAAGACAACAACATAGCAAGGCAGCAACACATGACCACACAGCATGGTAGCAATATAACAACAACATGTTAGCAACACAACATGGTAGCAGCACAAAACATGGTGCAAACATTATTGGGCACAGACAACAGCACAAAGGGCAAGAAGGTAGAGACAACAATACATCACACAAAGCAGCCACAATGGTCAGTAAGAGTGTCCATGATTGAGTCTTTGAATGAAGAGATTGAGATAAAACAGTCCAGTTTGAGTGTTTGTTGCAGCTCGTTCCAGTCGCTAGCTGCAGCGAACTGAAGAGAAGAGCGACCCAGGGATGTGTGTGTGCTATGGGGACCTTTAACAGAATGTGACTGGCAGAACGGGTGTTGTATGTGGATGATGAGGGTTGCAGTAGGAATCTCAGATAGGGAGGAGTGAGGCCTAAGAGAGTTTTATAAATAAGTTTCAACCAGTGGATCTTGTGAAGGGTATACAGAGATGACCAGTTTACAGAGGAGTATAGAGTGCAGTGATGTGTCCTATAAGGAGCGTTGATGGCAAATCTGATGGCCGAATGGTAAAGAACATCTAGCCGCACGAGAGCACCCTTACCTGCCAATCTATAAATTATGTCTCCGTAATCTAGCATGGGTAGGATGGTCATCTGAATCAGGGTTAGTTTGGCAGCTGGGGTGACTGAAAGAGGAGCGAATACGATAGAGGAAACCAAGTCTAGATTCAACTTTAGCCTGCAGCTTTGATATGTGCTGAGAGAAGGACAGTGCACCGTCTAGCCATACTCCCAAGTTCTTATATGAGGTGACTACCTCAAGCTTTAAACCCTCAGAGGTAGTAATCACACCAGTGGGGAGAGGGGTATTCTTCTTACCAAACCACATTACCTTTGTTTTGGAGCTGTTCAGAACAAGGTTACAGGTAGAGAAAGCTTGTTGGACACTAAGATAGCTTTGTTGTAGAGCTTTTAACCCAAAATTTAGGGAGGGGCCAGCTGAGTATAAGACTGTAACATCTGCATATTATTGGATGAGAGAGCTTCCTACTGCCTGAGCTATGTTGTTGCTGTAAATTGAGAAGAGCGTGGGGCCTAGGATCGAGCCTTGGGGTACACCCTTGGTGACAGGCAGTGGCTGAGGCAGCACATTTTCTGACTTTATACACTGCACTCTTTGAGAGAGGTAGTTAGCAAACCAGCCCAAAGACCCTCAGAGACACCAATACTCCTTAGCCGACCCACAATAATGAAATGGTCTACCGTATCAAAAGCTTAGGCCAAGTCAATAAAAATAGCAGCGCAATATTGCTTAGAATCAAGGGCAATGGTGACATCATTGAGGACCTATACGGTTGCAGTGACACATCCATAACCTGAGCGGAAACCAGAATGCATACCCGAGAGAATACTATAGACATCAAGAAAGCCAGTCAGTTGATCATTGCCAAGTTTTTCCAACACTTTTGATAACAGGGCAAAATAGAAATAGGCCTATAGCAGTTAGGATCAGCTTGATCTCCCCCTTTAAATAAAGGACGAACCTTGGCTGCCTTCCAAGCAATGGGAACCTCCCCAGAAAGGAGAGACAGGTTAAAAAGGTTGGAGACAGGTTCGGCGATGACAGGGGCAGCAACCTTAAAGAAGAATGGGTCTAAACCAGATGGTTTTTTGGGGTGAAGTTTAAGAAGCTCCTTTAGCACCTCGGACTCAGTGACTGCCTGCAGGGAGAAACTTTGTAGTGGGGCAGGGGAAAAAGAGGGAGAATCATCAAGGATAGTCGCATTAGAAAGGGTGGGAGATGAGGAAATGTTGGACGGGCAAGGAGGCATGGCTGAGTCAAATAGGAATCCTGACTTAATGAAGTGGTGATTTAAAGAGCTCAGCCATGTGCTTCTTGTCAGTAACAACCACATCATCAACATTAAKGGMCATGGGTAGGTGTGAGGAGGAGGGTTTATTCTCCAGGTCTTTAACTGTTTTCCAGAACTTCTTGGGGTTAGACCCACAGAGAGAGAACTGCTCCTTAAAGTAACTAACTGTGGCCTTCCGGATAGGCTTAGTGCACTTATTTCTCATTTGCCTGAACGATAGCCAGTCAGTCAGAGTATGCATGTGYCGAGCCTTTCGCCAAATGCAATTCTTGAGGTGGAGTAACTCTGCAAGATCACGGTCAAACCAGGGGCTGTACCCGTTTTTAATTCTCATTTTCTTTATCGGAGCGTGTTTGTTAACAATATCACTGAAAATATTTAAAAAAAGAAGGTCCAAGCGTCTCTGACAAAGGGGATCAAGATGATTCTATACCATTTTACAGAGGCCAGTTTATGAAGGAAAGCTTTCTCATTAAAGTTATTTAGCAAGCGTCTATGACACATCAGGACAGGTCGTTTCACTGAGCAGCCATTACGAACGCAGGCTGTAAAACAGTGATCACTAAGGTCATTACAGAAAACACTAGACTGATACCTTTCAGGATAATTTGTGACAAATGCATTGCAGGTGACTACCTCATGAAGCTGGTTGAGAGAATGCCAAGTGTGCAAATCTGTCAAAAAGACACATTTGAAGAATCTCAAAAATATAATATATTTTGATTTGTTTAACACYTTTTTTGGTTGCTACATGATTCCATATGTGTTATTTCATAGTTTGGATGTYTTCACTATTATTCTACAATGTAGAAAAGAGTAAAAAGAATAAAAAACACTTGAATGAGTAGGTGTTCTAAAACTTTTTACCTATAGTGTATCAAGAATATTTCAGGGACAGCTTTTTCCCATCTTCGTAACATTGCAAAAATCAGAAAATAAACCTCAGTTAGTGCTAAACACGGCTAAAGAAATCCTGACTATAACCAAAAATTGTGATYGTATTACTCCAGTGCTAACCTCTACGCTGTCTTCCTGTTAAGGCTAGGGCTGATTTTCAAGGTTTTCCTGCTAACCTACAAAGCATTACATGGTCTTGCTCTTACCTWTCTCTCCAATTTSGTCCTGCCGTACATACCAACACGTACGCTACGGTCACAAGACGCAGGCCTCATTATTGTCCCTAGAATTTCTAAGCAAATAGCTGGAGGCAGGGCTTTCTCCTATAGAGCTACATTTTTATGGAATGATCTGCCTATTCATGTGAGACGCAGACTCGGTCTCGACCTTTAAAAGTCTTTACTGAAGACTCATCTCTTCAGTAGGTCCTATGATTGAGTGTCCTGGCCCAGGGGTGCGAAGGTGAATGGCAAGGCACTGGAGCGCCGAACTGCCCTTGCTGTCTCTCTCCACTAAGATTATCTGCCTCTGACCGTATTACAGGGGCTGAGTCACTGGCTTACTAATGCTCTTCCATGCTGTCCCTAGGAGTGATGCGTCACTTGAGTGGGTTGAGTCACAGACGTGATCTTCCTGTCCGGTTTTGCGCCCTCTCAGGCTCGTGCGGTGGAGAAGATCTTTGTGGGCTTAACTCAGCCTTGTCTCAGGGTAGTAAATTGGTGGTCTGTTGATATCCCTCTAGTGGTGTGGGGGCTGTGCTTTGGCAAGTGGGTGGGATTATATCCTGCCTGGTTGGCCCTGTCTGGGGGTATTGTCGGACGGGGCCACAGTGTCCCCCGACCCACCCCTGTATCAGCCTCCAGTCTCCAGTATCTATGCTGCAGTAGTCTATGTTCCGGGGGGCTACGTCAGTCTGTTATATCTGGTGTAATTCTCCTGTCTTATCTGTGTGAATTTAAGTATGCTCCCTCTAATTCTCTCTCCCTCCCCTCCCGGAGGACCTGAGACCTAGGATCATGCCTCAGGACTACCTGGCCTGATGACTCCTGGCTGTCCCCAGTCCACCTGGTTGTGCTGCTGCTCCAGTTTCAACTGTTCTGCCTGCAGCTAGGGAACCCTGACCTGTTCACTGGACGTGCTACCTTGTCCAGGACCTGCTGTTTTCGACTCTCTCTCTCTCTACTGCACCTGCTGTCTCGACCTCTGAATGCTCGGCTATGAAAAGCCAACTGACATTTACTCCTGAGGTACTGACCTGTTGCACCCTCTACAACCACTGTGTTTATTATTTGACCCTGATGGTCCTCTGTGAACGTTTGAACATCTTGAAGAACAACCTGGCCTTAAATGGCCATGCACTCCTATAATCTCCACCTGGCACAGCCAGAAGAGGACTGGCCACCCCTCAGACCCTGGTTCCTCTCTAGCTTTTCTCCTAGGTTCCTGCCTTTCTAGGCAGTTTTTCTACATCTGCATTGCTTGCTGTTTGGTGTTTTAGACTGGGTTTCTGTATGTAAAAAGGGCTTCATAAATACATTTGATTGAGATGATAGGTCGCATATAATTTAACAGTTCCATTTCACGCCATGCTGTTCATATAAATCATTTATTATAATTTACTGGTTTCTCGCAGTTATTTATCCTGGGAAAGGGAGTGGTTTTGGGGCATTAAATCCCGGTTACCGGATTCCCGCCATTCAACCCTGGTGTTGAGGGTGCTGCAGCAGCCCTTGAAAAATTGTAATTAACAAAATATAAAAATTCTCGCCCCCCCCCCGCCCCGTCCTATAAAAAAACGCATCACCCCCACCCCGAAACATCTTCCCGCAGCTGTGGCTCAGCGCGCCATTTCTCTAGAGATAAATAAAAACATGTCCGCTAGCTACTACTATTCTAGCTAAATAGGATGACTCCTAAAATGGGGAGCACAGAGATAACATTAGATGATTGGCTGACTGGCTGCTAATGCCTTAGCAGAGATGAGATGATGACTTTAAGGAATGAAAAATAAAGTATTCAAATAAAACGAAGTAATATACACAACTGTAATATTTTCTAAAAGTACAGTATAAGTAATGTGAATAAATAGTGGGCATTCACTACCATCATGTGGCTCTTTTATWAAAAAAAATGTCTACAGTTACATTATTATTTTTGACTATATATCGTATCGCTTCGGTCAATATCGCAATATCAAATTTCGCTACTTGGCTGTACCTGCACCAAAACTCCAGTATTTTTCCTTCATAGCTCGTTCTCCATGTAAAAAAAAAAAAAGGGGGCTCAAATTCGTTTTTAGCGCTTTTATTTGTATGACTGATCAAAACTCGTTTTCTCATGGCTCTCTCTTGTCCCTCTGCAGCAGACATATGGTGAGCAATATGTTTGGAACATCGAATCACAATAAAAGCACAGTATCGAATCGAAATACTTATAGAAACCTGAGAATCACAATACATATCGTATCAGCACCTAAGTATCATGATAATGTCGTATCGTGTGGTCCCTGGCAATTCACAGCCCTATTATCATCTATCGACGATGATTGACAGCCATCGTCCATGGTGACGACACCATGATGTGACGATGGTTTAGCCTATTTGAACTTGACTGGCGTCGCACAGTAAAGAGCATACGAGTGACATTGAGTAATTTGCCTATTCTTATTTGCTATAGCCCATTTCAGGAAATATGTTATATGTAAGAGAGGAATATAGGCTGAAAAAGCGAAAAATTCCAACAATGCAGCTCAAAATGTCCAGTGAGAAGATATTGTTGCTCTCTCTCTCTCTCTCTCTCTCGCTTTCTCTCTCTCGCTCTCTCTGTCCCGCCCCCCCCCCCCCAATTTGATTTAAGGGGCTTTATTGTCATGGGAAACATATGTTTAGTTTACATTGCCAAAGCAAGTTAATTAAATAGATAATAAACAAAAGTGAAATTATCATTAAACATTACACTCAGAAAAGTTCCAAAATAATAAAGACAAATGTCATATTATGTCTATATACAGTGTTGTAATGATGTGCAAATAGCTAAAGTACCAAAGGGACAATATATATACACTGCTCAAAAAAATAAAGGGAACACTTAAACAACACAATGTAACTCCAAGTCAATCACACTTCTTGTAAATCAAACTGTCCACTTAGGAAGCAACACTGATTGACAATAAATTTCACATGCTGGTGTGCAAATGGAATAGACAAAAGGTGGAAATTATAGGCAATTAGCAAGACACCCCCAATAAAGGAGTGGTTCTGCAGGTGGTGACCACAGACCACTTCTCAGTTCCTATGCTTCCTGGCTGATGTTTTGGTCACTTTTGAATGCTGGCGGTGCTTTCACTCTAGTGGTAGCATGAGACGTAGTCTACAACCCACACAAGTGGCTCAGGTAGTGCACTCATCCAGGATGGCACATCAATGCGAGCTGTGGCAAGAAGGTTTGCTGTGTCTGTCAGCGTAGTGTCCAGAGCATGGAGGCGCTACCAGGAGACAGGCCAGTACATCAGGAGACTGGGAGAAGGCCGTAGGAGGGCAACAACCCAGCAGCAGGACCACTACCTCCGCCTTGTTGCAAGGAGGTGCAGGAGGAGCACTGCCAGAGCCCTGCAAAATGACCTCCAGCAGGCCACAAATGTGCATGTGCTTGCTCAAAGGGTCAGAAACAGACTCCGTGAGGGTGATATGAGGGCCCGACGTCCACAAGTGGGGTTGTGCTTACAGCCCAAACACCGTGCAGGACGTTTGGCATTTGCCAAGATTGGCAAATTTGCCACTGGCGCCCTGTGCTCTTCACAGATGAAAGCAGGTTCACACGCACATGTGACAGACGTGACAGAGTCTGGAGACGCCGTGGAGAACGTTCTGCTGCCTTCAACATCCTCCAGCATGACCGGTTTGGCGGTGGGTCAGTCATGGTGTGGGGTGGCATTTCTTTGGGGGGCCGCACAGCCCTCCATATGCTCGCCAGAGGTAGCCTGACTGCCATTAGGTACCGAGATGAGATCCTCAGACCCCTTGTGAGGCTATATGCTGGTGCGGTTGGCCCTGGGTTCCTCCTAATGCAAGACAATGCTAGACCTCATGTGGCTGGAGTGTGTCAGCAGTTCCTGCAAGAGGAAGGCATTGATGCTATGGACTGGCCCGCCCGTTCCCCAGACCTGAATCCAATTGAGCACATCTGGGACAACATGTCTCGCTCCATCCACCAACGTCACGTTGCACCACAGACTGTCCAGGAGTTGGCGGATGCTTTAGTCCAGGTCTGGGAGGAGATCCCTCAGGAGACCATCYGCCACCTCATCAGGAGCATGCCCAGGCGTTGTAGGGAGGTCATAAGGGCACGTGGAGGCCACACACACTACTGAGCCTCATTTTGACTTGTTTTAAGGACATTACATCAAAGTTGGATCAGCCTGTAGTGTGGTTTTCCACTTTAATTTTGAGTGTGACTCGAAATCCAGACCTCCATGGGTTGATAAATTTGATTTATATTGATAATTTTTGTGTGATTTTGTTGTCAGCACATTCAACTATGTAGCGAAAAAAGTATTTCATAAGAATATTTCATTCATTCAGATCTAGGATGTGTTATTTTAGTGTTCCCTTAATTTTTTTGAGCAGTGTATATATATATGTTGTATTTACAATGGTGTTTGTTCTTCACTGGTTGACCTTTTCTTGTGGCAACATGTCACAAATCTTGCTGCTGTGATTGCACACTGTGGAATTTCACCCAATTGTTTTCGAATTCTTTGTGGGTCTGTCTAATCTGAGGGAAATATTTGTCTCTAATATGGTCATACATTTGGCAGGAGGTTAGGAAGTGCAGTTCAGTTTCCACCTCATTTGTGGGCAGTGTGCACATAGACCTGGCTCTCAAGAGAAGAGAGGATGTTTTTGGCAGCCTTTCTCAATAGCAAGGCTATGCTCACTGAGTCTGTACATAGTCAAAGATGTCCTTAATTTTGGGTCAGTCACAGCGGTCAGGTATTCTGCCACTGTGTACTCTCTCTTTAGGGACAAATATCATTCTAGTTTGCTCAGTTTTTTTGTAATTTCTTTCCAATATGTCAAGTAATTATATTTTTATCTATGGTTACTGTAGATACTGTAGATGTTGCTGTCCTGGGGCTCTGTGGGGGTCTGTTTGTGTTTGTGAACAGAGCCCCAGAACCAGCTTGCTTAGGGGGTTCTTCTCCAGGTTTATTTCTCTGTAGGTGATGGCTTTATTATGGAAAGTTTGGGAATCGCTTCCCTTTAAGTGGTTGTAGAATTTAACRTCTCTTTTCTGGATTTTGATAATTAGCGGGTATCGGCCTAATTCTGCTCTGCATGCATTATTTGGTGTTTTACGTTGTACACTGAGGATATTTTGGCAGAATTCTGCATGCAATTTGGTGTTTGTCCCATTTTGTGAATTCTTGGTTGGTGAGCGGACCCCAGTCCTCACAACCATAAAGGGCAATGGGTTTTATAACTGATTAAAGTATTTTTAGCCAGATCCTAACTATGTCAAATGTTCCTTTTGAAGTCGGAAGTTTACATACACTTAGGTTGGAGTCATTAAAACTAGTTTTTCAACCACTACACACATTTTTCTTGTTAACAAACTATAGTTTTGGCAAGTCAGTTAGGACATCTACTTTGTGCATGGCACAAGTAATTTTTCCAACAATTGTTTACAGACAGATTATTTCACTTATAATTCACTGTATCACAATTCCAGTGGGTCAGAAGTTTACATACAAAACAGCTTGGAAAATTACAGAAAATGATGTCATGCCTTTAGAAACTTCTGATAGACTAATTGACATAATTTGAGTCGATTGGAGGTGTACCTGTGGATGTATTTCAAGGCCTACCTTCAAACTCAGTGCCTCTTGGTTTAACATCATTGGAAAATCAAAAGAAATCAGCCAAGACCTCAGAAATTGTAGACCTCCACAAGTCTGGTTCATCCTTGGGAGCAATTTCMAAACGCCTGAAGGAACCACGTTCCTCAGTACAAACAATAGTACGCAAGTATAAACACCATGGGACCATGCAGCCATCATACCGCTCAGGAAGGAGACTCGTTCTGTCTCCTAGAGATGAATGTACTTTGGTGCGAATAGTGCAAATCAATCCCAGATGCTGGAGGAAACAGGTACAAAAGTATCTATATCCACAGTAAAACGAGTCCTATATCGACATGACCTGAAAGACTGTTCAGCAAGGAAGAAGCCACTGCTCCAAAACCCCCATTAAAAAAGCCAGACTACGGTTTGCAAATGCACATGGGGACAAAGATCGTACTTTTTGGAGAAATGTACTCTGCTCTGATGAAACAAATCTAGAACTGTTTGGCCATATTGACCATCGTTATGTTTGAAGAAAAAAGGGGGCCGCTTGCAAGTCAAAAAACACCATCCCAATCGTGAAGCACGGGGGTGGCAGCATCATGTTGTGGGGGTGCTTTGCTGCAAGAGGGACTGGTGCACTTCACAAAATAGATGGCGTCATGAGGGAGGAAAATGATGTGGATATATTGAAGCAACATCTCAAGACATCAGTCAGGAAGTTAAAGCTTGGTCGCAAATTGGTCTTCCAAATGGACAATGACCCCAAGCATACTTCCAAAGTTGTGGCAAAATGGTTTAACGACAACAAAGTCAAGGTATTGGAGTGGCCATCACAAAGCCCTAACCTCCATCCTATAGAAAATGTGTGGGCAGAACTGAAAAAGTGTGTGCGAGCAAGGAGGACTACAAACCTGACTCATTTACACCAGCTCTGTCAGGAGGAATGGGCCAAAATTCACCCAACTTATTGTGGGAAGCTTGTGGAAGACTACCCGAAGCATTTGAGTTAAACAATTTAAAGGCAATGCTACCAAATACTAATTGAGTGCATGTAAACTTCTGACCCACTGGGAATGTGATGAAAGAAATTAAAGCTTAAATAAATCATTCTCTCTACAATTATTCTGACATTTCACATTCTTAAAATAAAGTGGTGATCCTAACTGACCTAAGACAGGGAATTTTTACTAGGATTAAATATCAGGAATTGTGAAAAACTGAGTTTAAATGTATTTGGCTAAGGTGTAAGCAAACTTCCGACTTCAAGTGTACTGTAAATCTGCATCCCAAATGGCACCCTATGGGGCCCTGTCAAAAGTAGTACACTATAAAGGGAACGCAGCCTATATCACATGTACAGTAGTCATTTCATGCCAGAAGGAAGGTTTTGTAGGGCACGATCATTGAAACTCCTTTTTTATTCAAATAAAAAGGCGGACTGTACTATCACCATAGGAGACGAAGATGAAAGGCAAGATGAATCCACAGATGGTGAGTCTCTTTTAAAACAACAATGAATAAGTGTGCGTCCCAAATGACACCCTAATCTCTCTATAGTGCACTACTTTTTGACCAGGGGGATACCATTTGATATAAAGCCCAAGACTATTGTCCTCTTGTTCAGTCCTCAAGAGGTATACAGGTATTACTTGACCTTTTTATAGCACATATGCGTATACAAACATGTTATGTTACACTTGAGAATGAAAGGTCCTTCAATGGATTCCTGGACTTAATTCAAATCATTCTTGCTAAAGGGAGCATACTGTACGCCAAATATATGCTGAATGTACAAAACATTAGGAACACAATCCTAATATTGAGTTGCACCCCGTTTTGCCCTCAGAACAGCCTCAATTCGTCAGGGCATGGACTCTACAAGGTGTCGAAAGTGTTCCACGGGAATGCTGGTCCATGTTGACACCAATGCTTCTCACAGTTGTGTCAAGTAGGCTGGATGTCCTTTGGGTGATGGACCATTCTTGATACAAACAGGACATTTTTGAGCGTGAAAAACCTAGCAGCGATTCAGTTCTTGACACACTCAAACCAGTGCGCCTGATGCCTACTACCGTTTAAGGCACTTAAACRTTTTGTCTTGCCCTTTCACCCTCTGAATTGCACACATAGAGGTCAGATCTCGATGTACAGCGGTGTAAAGTACTTAAGTAAAAACACTTTAAAGTACTACTTAAGTAGTGTTTTTTTGTATCTGTACTTAACTTTACTATTTATATTTTTGACAACTTTTACTTTCCTACTTTCCTAAAGAACATGATGTTCTTTTTTACTTTTTACTCCATACATTTTCGCTGACACCCAAAAGTGCTCGTTACATTTTCGGCGTTCCATCAAGGGCACAGTTGTAAATCATGCAGTGCGTTATATCAAGATCACAGATTTTAGAGTAGCAACAAATGGCAGTACATAGAAGTGTCTTATATCGGCTGAAAGCTTATGGCACACCGATGACGCAGGCGGGCCATCACTTGAAGGACTGCATCTTAGTTAAATAAGCACCAATCGGKGTCAAACAAAGCTAGCTAGATAGTCAATGAGCTGCGCTTTACGGGAGTATCCGGGAACCCCGTCTCGGTTGCAAAATGTAGGTGCTAATCTTTTGCAACAGCATGCCTTTTCCTTTTGGACACAACGTATAAGAATATTCAGAGTTATGAAGTCATGAAAACCGGTTGTTTTGCAAATGTTGAACTTATAGTATGGCTACTAATACTTGGAAAGCTAAATCAAAGTCCAAGTATACAGATATGACGATATTCTTGCAGAAAAATTGAATATGAATGCGAATGTCTCATTCACGATTTGCTCAAATGTACCTGGGGACTTGACACACAGTCTTGCTGTTCACTCATTTTTCAAGTTATCCATCTGAAACTTTGCACATACACTGCTTCTATCTTGTGAACACTATCGGAATTACAACCAGATTGATGGCTATTACCTTTCTCTTGCATTTCAAAGATGGTGGTAGAAAAAGGCTGGTTGTTTTTTTCTTTGTATTTTCTTCTACCAGATCTGTTGTGTTATATTCTCCTACATTCAATTCACATTTCCACAAACTTCAAAGTGTTTCCTTTCAAATGGTACTAATAGAATGCATATCCTTGCTTCAGGGCCTGAGCTACAGGCAGTTAGATTTGGGTATGTCATTTAGGCGAAAATAGAAAAAARGGGGGCTATCCCTAAGAAGTTTAAATGCTTAGCATGACACGAACGTTGCCTAATTCACACACTTATCAGAGAACATCCCTGGTCATCCCTACTGCCTCTGATCTGGCGGACTCATTAAAAACACGCATCGTTTGTAAATTATGTCTGAGTGTTGGTGTGCCCCTGGCTATCCGTAAAAAAAACAAAAAAACAAGAAGGGTGCCATCTGGTTTGGTTAACATAAGAAATGTACAATTATTTAGACTTTTGAAACTTAAGTATATTTTTGCGATTACATTTTATTTTGATACGTAAGTATATTTAAAAATGTTGCAATTACATTTTATTTTGATACGTAAGTATATTTAAAACCAAATACTTWAAAAAAAATACCCAACTAGTATTTTACTGGGTGACTTTTACTTCAGTCATTTTCTATTAAGGTATCTTTACTTTTACTCAAGTATGACAATTGGGTACTTCTTCCACCTATGTACATTACACACAAACTCAACAAACTACAGAAAACAGTGTGAGTGTCCTCAAGCACTTGGCAATCACCCGTCTTCATCTGACAAAGACAGAAAGTGTTTAAATATCGGAGGTCAAGTGGCACCAGGTACCAGAGGTAGAATAACAGGCCAGGTTTGGTCTCAAAATTATTGAAATACTTATGAAGTCTTCAGAGAGGCGATGTCTATGCAGCCCATGACCCGTCTCCTGCTCCTATTGAACTAACCTCATCATCAGGYTGGCTGGTGGACAAAACTAATTCCCAGGTTTTATTGTCTGACATTGTGGAGTCGAGAGAGGAAGGGAAATTAAACAGTGGGGAAATAAAATGTATAACACAGAAGTTTACAGCAGGTGGGTGTTTTCCAATCCAACTTTTCACCATTGATACAAAAACAACAATATGAAGAGGGTAGAAATTCAACAGGGGAAGAATGTGATTAGTGATGGTGGAAGTTTCTGGGCAGATAAAGTGGGTGTTTTTCAGTCTAACCTTTGTACCCAGGCCAGAACTAGGTGATACTACCCCACCCACCCATGCCTGGGGGCCCAGTGGAATTTAGTTATTTGGTTTAACTTGTCCTCTCAGCAACACTTGACTTTGTTTTTTGTGAGTTCTGTTGTCCCCTCGATTTCCCCCCCTGAAAATGTCTGAAATTCAGAAGTAAACAGAATAGAAGGGGTTGGAAAAACTTTTAAAAAACAATACACACACGCACACAAACGTACAGTCACTCAATTTCTCTGGGATGAACCATGTAATTGAATGGTTGTTTAAAAGGGTGGATTTAGGACTGGACCATTAATCCTGTATCACCTTTTCTGCAGTGCTGGGTTTTTATCTGAACCTCTTCCCCACCTTCTCCCTCTCCTCTTTCTCACTCCCACCACCCTCCCTTCTTCTCCCCTCCCCATCCCTCTCCTCTCTGTCCTCTCTGTCCATTTTATTTTGATACGTCCCCTGTTGGTGTCCCAGTTTTCAAGGTAMCGTATTAATCCTGCAACTGGGTAACCTGAACCCTTTAAACCTCTGAGCCTGAGCAGTGTACACTATATAGGGAATATGTTGCCATTTTGGACACAGCCACAGCTCCTGTCCACAGCCACTTTCCCACCTTTGAAATACTAAAAGTAGATCTGACCTCCAGTCTCTTCTAAAAATTTAAACTGCAGGCGTTCTTCCAGGGCAAGCTGAAGATCACGGGGAACATGGGCATGGCCATGAAGCTCCAGAGTCTACAGCTGACACCAGCCAAAGCCAAGCTGTGATTGGCTGATAGGCTCTCAGCTCTGGAACTCCTGCCATATGTTACATTTATGCACCTTCTCTCTTCTCACCTCTCTCTGACCCCTCTCTCACCTCTTCTCATCTCTTTATACTCACTCTTGATGCTTTCCTGTGTTTATCTCTGCCTTTCTGTGTCTCTGTGTCTCTGTGTCTCTCTCTCTGTCTCTGTGTCTCCCTGTCTCCCTGTCTCTGTGTCTCTGTGTCTCTCTGTCTCTGTGTCTCTCTGTCTCTGTCTCTGTCTCGTTCTCTGTGTCTCTGTCTCAATCTTTGAAATAGATTATGTACTTGAAAATTCGTTGAGAAATCAACCTGTCTCAAGATTCTAACTACATTTATGCACCTTCTCTCTTCTCACCTCTCTCTGACCCCTCTCTCACCTCTTCTCATCTCTTTATACTCACTCTTCGGAACGTTTGGGCAGACATACAAAATACTGTGCAGTATTGCAATGCTTTACTGGATCAATCTGGAACGCTGCACACACACTGCTGTCATCTAGTGGCCAAAATCTTTATTGCGTCTAAACTGCAATATTATAYTATGGCCTTTCTCTTGCATTTCAAAGATGATGTACTAAAACATTTTTGGAAAATGCATGTTTTTTTTGTTTATTATCTTTTACCAGATCTGTTGTGTTATATTCTCCTACATTAATTTCACATTTCCACAAACAAAAAAAGTGTTTATTTTCAAACGGTATGAAGAATATGCATATCCTTGCTTCAGGTCCTGAGCTACAGGCAGTTAGATTTGGGTATGTCATTTTTGGCGAAAATTGAAAAAAAGGGTCTGATCCTTAAGAGGATTTATATCAAGGTTTCTTTGTGCATCTGTTGTATACTTTAGCACGACGCAACGCGGAGTGCCTTGACACGGCCCTTAGCCGTGGTATATTGGCTATATATCACAAACCCCAGRGGTGCCTTATTGCTATTATAAACTGGTTACCAACCTAATTAGAGGTAAAAAATAAATGTTTTGTCATACCCGTGGTATACAGTCTGATATACCACTGCTGTCAGCCAATCAGCATTCAGGGCTCGAACCACCCAGTTTACAATTGTTCTTACACCTCTTTGGAGGATTATATTTTTCTCTGAAAAATAAAATGTTTCTCCTGGGTTTCTGGAAACCCACTATCTGTAATTGRTTGAATCCCAGCCTAAGCCTTTGAGGCTTTTAGGGAAAACAAAACAAACAGAACAAAACAAAACAAAACAAAAAGCAATGTTTCCAGATGATCCAAATTATAACAAATTCTAGATGCCTTCAGATGCTTTTGTAATTGTCTTTTTGTACATTCATCTCATGATGCCCTACTTTTTTTTTCTTTTTCTTGTGGATTTTTACATTTGACATTTTAAGCTGATCCAGACCTGTCCCTGTTGGCTCCCATCCCCACTGGTCTGCACTTTATGCCAGATACAGCCTGGGGTCTTAATATTTTCCTACACCCCTCCTTGGTGGCACTGGTGGCATTTAGCAGCTGCTGTGGCCGTTTGGCCGGGCTTAGTCACTGTTTAGTCCATCCTCCCAGTCCCGGGCCACCAGACTTATGGCTCCTGAACATTAACGTATAAAAGATAAGGGTAACTAGTGGGATGTGATCTGGGAGCAGGGCAGGCTGATGTTAAGACTAAGGGAATCCCTTAAATACTCCTGAGGACTCTCGTGTGGGTTTGGGCTGCATCACAAATGGCCCCCTATTCTCTATAGTGCACCAGTGATGTAAAGTACTTCAGTGAAAATACTTGAAAGTACGTTTTTTGGGGTATCTGTACTTTACTCTTTATATTTTTGACAACTTTTACTTCACTACATTCCTAAACAAAATGATGTACTTTCTACTCCATACGTTTTCCCTGACACCCAAAAGTACTCGTTACATTGAATGCTTAGCAGGAAATGAAAATGGTCTAATTCACACGCTTACAGTGCCTTCTGAAATTATTCAGACCACTTGACATTTTACATATTTTGTTACATTAGACTTATTCTAAAATGGATTAAATAATACCCCATAATGAGTTATTAAACTTTAAAAACAGAAATACCTTAAGTATTCAGACCCTTTGCTATGAGATTCAAAATTGAGCTCAGGTCCATCATGTTTCCATTGATAATCCTTGAGATTGGAGCCACTCCTCAGTAAAAGGCACATGACAGCCAAAGGGCACCTAAAGACTCTCAGACCATGAGAAACAAGATTCTCTGGTCTGATGAAACCAAGATTGAACTATGTGRYATGAATGCCAAGCGTCACATCTGGAGGAAACCCGGGCACCATCCCTACGGTGAGCATGGTGGTGGCAGCATCATGCTGTGGGGATGTTTTTCAGCGGCAGGGACTGGGAGACTAGTCAGGATCGAGGCAAAGATGAAGAGAACAAAATACAGAGAGATCCTTGATGAAAACCTGCTCCATAGTGCTCAGGTCCTCAGACTGGGGCGAAGGTTCACCTTCCAACAGGAAAACTACCCTAAGCACACAGCAAAGACTACGCAGGAGTGGCTTCGGGACAAGTCTCTGAATGTCCCTGAGTGGCCCAGCCAGAGCCCAGACTTGAACCCAATCGAACATCTCTGGAGAGACCTGAAAATAGCTGTGCAGCAACACTCCCATCCAACCTGACAGAACTTGAGAGGATCTGCAGAGAAGAATRGGAGAAACYCCCCAAATAGAGGTGTGCCAAGCTTGTAGTGTCATACCCAAGAAGACTCGAGGCTGTAATCGTTGCCAAAGGTGCAAAGTACTCAGTTAAGTACTCAGTTAATGGTCTGATTTGCTTTTGTCATATTTCAGTTTTATATTTTTTTCAAATTAGCAAAAATGTCAAAAACCTGTTTTTGCTTTGTCATTATGGGGTATTGTGTATAGATTGAGGGAAAAAACGACTTAATCAATTTAAGAATACGGCTGTAACGTAACAATGTGGAAAGGGGGTCTGAATACTTTCTGAAGGCACTGCATCAATAGAACATCACTGGTTATCCCTACTGCTTTTGATCTGGCGGACTCACTGAACACATGCTTTGTTTGTAAATTATGTCCGTGTTGGAGCGTGCTCCTGGCTATTCGTAAATTATAAGGAATTTGAATTGATTTATACTTTTACTTTTAATACTTAGGAATATTTTAGGAATTACATTTACTTTTGACACTTTTTAAGTATTTTTAAAACCAAATTATTTTACTCCAATTGGAATTTACTGGGTGACTTATACTTGGAGTAATTTTCTACTAAGGTATCTTTACTTTTTCTCAAGTATGACAACTGTGTACTTTTTCCACCACTGTCRTGCACTACTTTTGACTATTGAAAACCATGTCAAACAGGAGCTTATCTTATCTCTCTTTGAGGCGGTGGGCCATGTGCTGTACATCAAATGGTTGCTATAGATTGATAGATTAGTAACTATGGCCTAGATTCAATCCGATCAAGCGGTAACAAGCGATAGCCCACAGGTGTAACTGCGTCAAATCGGTGAGCAGCTGCTCATGTGGTCATTGTCACACCTGTCCCACTCGTGTTAGAAGTTCAGAATGAGAAAGCTTTGGCTATATAGAAATAATGACACTCAAAAGGAAAATCATTAAACAAAATGATGAATATTTCTATCAGCCTAATCGAGGTGTAGATTACATTACATCTCATATTCCAGTGCTCGAACTTGTAAACAAGGCAATGGAAATGTCCCCTTTAGATAAAATGCCGAGACAGCGCCAAAACAACCACTATGCGGGTGGCGGGCTAGCACAGATCTGATAGATCCATTGGAGGAGCATTTAAAGTGTTTTGCAAGTTTCCTGTGTGGCTTTTGTGTTCTGGGTCTACTTTGAACCCTTTAAATTTCCTGTCTTTTTGTTCACCATAAGGTGCCAAATATGTTTTTTTGTGAAAATGAAACTCCAAAAATCCAACTAGCAATCCAAAAATACAGGTTTCAAATAAGAAAACCAACTCATCAGACAATCAAAACACACTACACACCACAGTTCAATAAAATKTGTATTAGTGTTTCCTTACAATATATTTTTTAATTTTTTGCCTTTTTTGCCTTTTTTTATACAGAAAAACATCTAGTGCAATTGGACTAGATGAAACATTTAATAATTGTTCATTTCATAACAAAGATAGAATGGTGCCTGTTGAGTGATACTGTATGTTTATACAAACTGCTTTTTCACTTTTAAAATAAATATATGTACATATGAAGCGAAGTTCAGAGTATGGCCTGYGGTTGTTTTGTTGCAGCTTGCTGCTCTTGCCTTGAATGTATTAGGTGTACCCCCATATGTTTTGTGGTGTACCCATACTGTATTATCTCCCCACATGCTTCTCCTTYGTACTTTAAGGCAAAGAGGGACTAGGGTGGGTGCAAAGAACYTGACACTCTAGAAATGTTTCAACAACTGTTAACACCTCCCGGAGCAGTATGGCTCTTACACATACCTGTCTCTGTCATTGTGTGTCCCCCAAATGGCATCCTATTCCCTACCGTATATAGTGYGCTGTATAGAGAATAGGATGCTGTTTGGTACACAACAATCGTTTCCATCATGCCAGTCACCCATATATGAGGCGGTTGTGTACTGMCTTGTTTAAGGGGATAAAAAGGCAAAGAAGATAATGGGAAGGACATTTTAAGGAGAAAAGGTATCAAAAGGTTGAAATCAGTGAGAGAGATGCAATATGGGTCAGTCTGCTGAGGAAGAGCAGAGTAGAGTGTATTTGAGTTCTGTAGATCCCTTCTCTGTTGAATGTGAACACGAATGTCTTGAAAAGCCATTCTAGATATCAATAAAAGAGGTCTTCAGAAAACTTAACAGCCAGTGTAAATATACCGACCAGACTCTCAGTGAAATAAAACGTTTAGATTGCCTATGTATCCCTTTTGTTTCAGATGTGGAGATTAAAAAAACGGATTCTAGATTTTACCTTAGCTGTAAAGTTTTACAAATAACCTCCAATGATGATTGTCAGAGTAATCTGCTTAGTATATAAGCCTAACCAATTAGCCTGAAATATCCATAATCCCATGTGGGGGTTTAGAGGCAACATTTAATTTATAATATCTTAAAAAAAAAAATGAAATGTACACTTCCTCTTTGTCCATAGTCCACAAGCATTGTCTATGTAGGGAGAGTGTTTTTTCACATTCACAGACTCACACATCCACTGTGAGGGGGGCGTTGATTAACTAAGGTGAAGATGGAAGGCCAAAGCTCAAGTTTAGATGTCCTGTCATCATCCACAGGTCCACAGAACCCCAAGCCCTCTCTGAAGTTTCCCACAGTTCTTCATTATCCCTTCTGTCTCCTGATACTTGTCATATACTAGGTAAACCCGTCAGTTTATTAGGTACACCCATCTAGGACCGGGTCGGACCCCCCTTTGCCTCCAGAACAGCCTGAATTATCTGGGGCGTGGAAATGTTGGTCAATTGGTATGAAGGGACTTAATGTGTGCCAGGAAAACATTCCCCACACTATTATACCACCGCCACCAGCTTGCACAATTGACACCAGGCAGGATGGGGCCATGGACATTGCTTGTCCRTCCATTTTTATATTCTTAATTCCTTTACTAGATTTGTGTGCATTGGATATGTGTTGTGTAATTGTTAGATATTACTTGTTAGATGTTGCTGCACTGTCGGAGCTAGAAGCACGAGCATTTCGCTACAACCGCAATAACATCTGATAAACACGTGTATGTGACCAATACAATTTGATTTGATTTGATTTGGACTCATGCTTGCTTAAGCCAAATCCTGACTTTGCCATCAGCATGACTCAACAGGAACCGGGATTCATCGGACCAGACACTGTTTTTCCACTCCTCAATTGTCCAGTGTTGGTGATKGCRTGCCCACTGGAGACTCTTCTTGTTTTTAGCTGATATGAGTGGAACCCGGTGTGTTCGTCTGCTGCAACAGCCCATCTGTGGCAAGGACTGACGAGTTGCGCCTTCCGAGATGCTGTTCTGCACACTACTGTTGCGCTGCACAGTTATTTGCCTGTTTGTGGCCCGCCTGTTAGCTTGCACGATTCTTGCCATTCTCCTTCGACCTCTCATCAACAAGATGTTTTTGTCCATTGGACTGCCTGCCATTGACTGGATGTTTTTTGTTTGTTGCACCATTCTCGGTAAACCCTAGACACTGTTGTGCGTGAAAAGCCCAGCAGTTTGTCCATTTCTGAGGTACTGGAGCCGGTGTGCCTGGCACCGACAATAATACTACGCTCAGTCGCTTAGGTCACAGTAACTGAATGCCTCGATGCCTGTCTGCCTGCTTTATATAGCAAGCCACGGCCACATGATTTACTGGCTGTAGTAATAAACTGTGTAAAATGTCTTCTCATTGTATGAAATGTCTCCTCATCATAGAGAATGTCTCCTCAATAAATAGAATGTTTGCACTTCATATAGAATGTCTCATCATATAGAATGTCTCAATGTATAGAATGTCTCCCACCATATCACTCTGCTGCTGGTGCATAGTATAATAAGTCTTGTAAATATATACACAAAAATATACACAATCATAGTGGGTCGTAATATACGTAATGTAGAAAATCGTATTTTCTTTACACATCCTCTGAATTGCATCCACAGTGGGCCATAATGTGCCAGCAAGGGTCGGGTTGGTCGTCCCGGTGCAGTTAGTCAGTCCTTCCTCTCTCCCTCTCYCCCCTGTAGCTATGATACTGGCTCCATTCAGTTACTCCACACTTTTTCCAAAGTATGCATTTTCCCACTTCTCATCATGGATTTAAAAGCGTAGGATTGGTTTCGGCTAAGAATTGGCTGGAGGGAGTTGTTAGATCCACCATTATTAGATCCACGGCGGGGAGTGTGCAAATGCACTCTTTGGGAGAAGTGTGACGAATCAGGATGCAGCTCAATGATAACTATGTCTATACGTTGGTCTCCAGGCCATTCATGTCGATGGAGCAGTGGTCCTTGTCCTTGTGCTCCCTCTTGTGTTGGGGAGCGAGGGGGTTCCTCTTCCTCTGCTCCGGCCGTACSCCCTCCTCCAGCTGCAACAGACGAGCCACGTCCGGGCCCTCCGGTCCGCAGGGAGGGGGCTGGTACACACCATTCTTCTGGTACGTCATCTGCTGGATGCTGATCATGGGCTTGGTCTCGCAGATCAAAGGTACCTGAAGGGGGTARAAGACAACGGGAGGTAGAAGAAGGAACCAATCCATGAATTTGTGCTAAAGCAAAGAATTCCCTATGCAAAAGAAATGGATAGGTCCACTGCTGGTTGAAATGTCAGGATGCAATGGGAGGTACAAAAAAAAAMACATTTAAATGGCCAACACACTTGGATATATTGTAAGCTGCAATTTAAACTTTGTTTTAATGTTCTTTTATCTCATAACAACATGTCTGCATAGCCAAAATGATAATTCCCTGTGCAAAACAAATAGCTGTGGCAGTGACTACTGTACCTGATCTAATATTTGTATTGTGTCCAGAGAAATTAGGAAACTAATCAGGTTTAGTTGAGGGAGATGGAGTGAAAATATAATTGAGAAGATTAAATATTTGAGTAAGAGGGTAATTCCCTAATAAATCCAGTCTGATTGCAAAAACAAAAATTGTTAAACAAATCAAAACATTTTATATTTAAGATTCTTCAAAGTAGCCACCCTTTGTCTTGATGACAGCGATATTCTGTTTACCACCCCTACCTTTTCACAACACAACTGATTGGCTCAAATGCATTAAGAAGGAAAGAAATTCCACAAATTAACATTTAATGAGGCACACCTGTTCATTGAAATGCATTCCAGGTGAATACCTCATGAAGCTGGTTGAGATAATTCCAAGAGTGTGCAAAGCTGTCATCAAGGCAAAGGGTAGCTACTTTGAAGAATATAAAATATGTTTTGATTTGTTTAACACGTTTTTGGTTACTACGTTATTTCATAGTTTTGATGTCTTCACTATTATTCTACAATGTAGAAAATAGTAAAAATAAAGAAAAACCCTTGAAAGAGTAGGTGTGTCTAAACCTTTGACTGGTACTGTAGATAGAGATAAAGTAACTATGCATAGATAGTAGCAGCATGAAAAAGGGGGTCAATGCAAATACTCTGGTTAGCAATTTGATTAACTGATTAGCAGTCTTATGGCTTGGGGGTAGAAGCTGTTTAGGAGCCTTTTGGACCTAGACTTGGCTCTCCAGTACCGCTTGCTGTGCGGTAGTAGAGAAACAGTCTATTACTTCGTTGAGTTTTTAGGGCCTTCCTCTGACACCACCTGGTATAGAGGTTCTGGATGGCAAAAAGCTTGGCCCCAATGATGTACTGGGCCATACGCACTACCCTCTGTAGGGTCTTGCGGTTGGATGCCGAGCAGTTGCCATATCGAGTGGTGATACAACCAGTCAGGATGCTCTCAACGGTGAAGCTGTATAACTTTTAGAGGATCTAAGGACCCATGCCAAATCTTTTCAGTGTCCTGAGCGGGAATAGGCATTGTCGTGCCCTCTTCACGACTATCTTGGTGTGTTTGGACCATAATAGTTTGTTAGTGACATGGACTCCAAGGAAATTGAAGCTCTCGATCCACTACACTACAGCCCWGTCAATATCAATGGGGTGGTTAGTCCCAGGGTTCTTAGCTTAGTGATGAGCTTTGAGGGCACWATGGTGTTGAACACTGAGCTGACTGTGGAGTGTAGTAGAGATTGCATCATCTGTGGATCTGTTAGGGCGGTATGCAAATTAGAGTGGGTCTAGGGTTTCTGGGAAACACGTGGGTACATTACAGACTCGGTATTACAGACTCGGTCAGGGAGAGGCTGAAAATGTCAGTGAAGACACTTGCCAGTTGGTCAGCGCATGCTCTAAGTACACGTCATGGTAATCCGTCTGGCCCTGCTGCCTTGTGAATGTTGACCTGTTTCAAGGGCTTACTCACATCGGCTACGGAGAACATAATCACACAGTTGTCATGAACAGCTGGTGCTCTCATGCACGGYGGAGTGTTGCTTGCCTTGAAGAGAGCATAAAAGGCATTTAGCTCATCTGCCGCCACTGTGTGACTGTCTTTTTGTTGTCAAGRCGTTATTGTATATCACAGTGGCGTATGGACGAATGGGTTATAGAGCAAACAACACAAGTATCACAAAATAGATTGTAATATGTTTTTTTTCTTCTGGTTTGGCTTCCCCTCTGATTTTACCCATGCAGAGCTACTGTATATGAGTAGAGCGGAGCCCTATAGGCTTTCTAGCCCTGTCCAACTTCGCCCCAGTCTGAGGCCCAGAGCACTCTGGAGCATGTTTTCATCAAGGATCTCTCTGTACTTTGCTTTGTTCATCTTTCCCTCGATCCTGACTAGTCTCCCAGTCCCTGCCACTGAAAAACATCCCCACAGCATGATGCTGCCTCCACCATGTTTCACCGTAGGGATGGCGCCAGGTCCAATCAAGTTGTAGAAACATCTCAAGGATGATCAATGGAAACAGGAAGCACATGAGCTCAATTTAGAGTATCATAGCAAAGGGTCTGAATACTTACGTAAATAAGCTATTCCTGTTTATTATTTGTAATAAATTTGCAAGAATTTCTAAAAACCTCTTTTCACTTTGTCATTTTGGGGTATTGTGTGTAGATTGATGAGGATTTTAAAATAAGGCTGTAATGTAACAAAATGTGGAAAAAGTCAAAGGGTCTGAATACTTTCCCAGTGCTCTGTAGATAGCTAGCTGATAGTTTTGAAGTAAAACGTTTGCGTTGTGTATATCTTCTTTGGTTCAGTGAATGGGGAGGTGCAGCTTGAGGTAATACAGTAGGGAGAGTGCAAGTGCTTCTCAAATGTCATGTTTTATGCGTTCTCCACATTCTCGTCCTCACAAGAACGTACTCAAGAGAACTTCCTCGGAGAATGCACTCGGAGCATGAGAGTGTGGAGCACGGTGCAATGCATATTGAGTAACAGAGTTTCTCTCACCTGCTCTCCCTCCTTGACAAAATCTTTTCTACAGATGTGAGCCATGATCCCCGTGGCCAAAGCGTCTCCCATCACGTTGACCATGGTCCTGAAACGGTCTCTGGAACACAAAATGGAGGTTCAGCTGTCTTGGTGGTGGTGTGAGGCTCTGTTGGTGCACTGCACACACACTGCAGCTACANTTTTCACTTTGTCATTTTGGGGTATTGTGTGTAGATTGATGAGGATTTTAAAATAAGGCTGTAATGTAACAAAATGTGGAAAAAGTCAAAGGGTCTGAATACTTTCCCAGTGCTCTGTAGATAGCTAGCTGATAGTTTTGAAGTAAAACGTTTGCGTTGTGTATATCTTCTTTGGTTCAGTGAATGGGGAGGTGCAGCTTGAGGTAATACAGTAGGGAGAGTGCAAGTGCTTCTCAAATGTCATGTTTTATGCGTTCTCCACATTCTCGTCCTCACAAGAACGTACTCAAGAGAACTTCCTCGGAGAATGCACTCGGAGCATGAGAGTGTCGAGCACGGTGCAATGCATATTGAGTAACAGAGTTTCTCTCACCTGCTCTCCCTCCTTGACAAAATCTTTTCTACAGATGTGAGCCATGATCCCTGTGGCCAAAGCGTCTCCCATCACGTTGACCATGGTCCTGAAACGGTCTCTGGAACACAAAATGGAGATTCAGCTGTCTTGGTGGTGGTGGGAGGCTCTGTTGGTGCACTGCACACACACTGCAGCTACAGTCTAGTAGTGTTGTGAGAGCACTAGTAACACATTACAGTATCACAGTTTTTGTGACATATTGAGATCACTTTGTTATATATTTTAAAATCAACTTGTCGTAATATCTCAGTACAATGTTATTTTTAATAACATGATCCTATAAGACTACTTTTTGATTGACTATGTAAAATACGGCAAACTTTGCTTAGGCTTAACTTTATTATGTCTAGACATAAATTGAAACTGGGGGTGAAGATCAAACAGAAGCGTTGTGTACTTACAAYGCCCAATCCACAGCAATGATGAGTGTGATGTCATCAGTGGGCAGGCCCACTGAGGTTAGCACGATCACCATGGTGACCAGTCCTGCCTGCGGAATTCCAGCTGCACCAATACTGGCAGCTGTGGCTGTGATACTGGGAYCAGGAGAGAGAGGAAATTAAACCAGTGACCTTAACTGTATTAGCACAAATCTGTAYAGTGTCCAACACCTCCCAATTTTAGTATTGTTTTTTTTAAATTTAACCTTTATCTAACTAGGCAAGTCAGTTAAGAACAAATTCTTATTTACAATAACGGCCTACCCTGGCCAAACCCAGACAACGCTGGGCCAATTGTACGCCACCCTATGGGACTCCCAATCACAGCCGGATGTGATACAGCCTGGATTCGAACCAAATCAAATCAAACTTTATTTGTCACATGCGCTGAATACAACAACAGTGTAGACCTTACCGTGAAATGCTTACTTACAAGCCCTTAACCAACAGTGCAGTTCAAGAAAGAGTTAAGAAAATGTTTACCAAATAAACTAAAGTAAAAAATTATAAATGATAACACTAAAATAACAATAATGAGGCTATATACAGGAGGTACCGGTACCGGTACCGAGTCAATGTGCGGGGCTACAGGTTAGTCAAGGTAATTTGTACATGGAGCGGTAGATGGGTGAAGTGACTATGCTTAGATAAAAACACGAGTAGCAACAGTGTACAAAACAAATGTGGGGGTCAATGTAAATAGTCTGGTGGCCATTTTATAATTGTCAGCTGTCTTATGCTTGGGGTAGAAGCTGTTAAGGAGCCTTTTGTCTTATACTTGGTTCTCCGGTACCGCTTGTCATGTGGTAGCAGAGAAAACAGTCTATACTTGGGTGACTGGAGTCTTGACAATTTAGGCTTTCCTCTGACACCGGCTAGTATACAGGTCCTGGATGGCAGGAACTTGATGATACTGGGCCGTACGCACTACCCTCTGTAGCGCCTACGCAAGCGACATCCATACCAGGCGGTGATGCAACCGGTCAGGATGCTCTCGATGTGTAGCTGTAGAACTTTTGAGGATCTGAGGACCCATGCCAAATCTTTTCAGTCTCCTGAAGAGAAAAGGTGTGACGTGCCCTCTTCACGACTGTCTTGGTTTGTTGGACCATAATAGTTGGTTGGCGATGTGGACACCAAGGAACTTGAAACTCTCGATCGCTCCACTACAGCCCAGTCGATGTTAATGGGGCCTGTTCGACCCGCCTTTTCCTGTAGTCCATGATCAGCTCCTTTGTCATGCTCACATTGAGGCAGAGTTGTTGTCTGGCACCACACTGACCTCCCTATAGGCTGTCTCATCATTGTCGGTGTTGTGTTCAGCAAACTTAATGATGTGTTGGAGTTGTGTTTAGCCACGTAGTTGTTGGTGAACGAGTACAGAGGGACTAAGTACACACCCCTGAGGGCCCTGGCCTCGTTTGTTGCCTACCCTACCACCTGGGGTGCCAGTCAGGAAGTACAGATCCAGTTGCAGAGGGATGTGTTTAGTCCAGGGTTCTTAGCTTAGTGATGAGCTTTGTGGGCACTAGGTGAACGCTGAGCTGTAGTCAATGACAGCATTCGCACATAGTGTTCCTTTTGTCCAGTGGGAAAAGGCATGTGTGAGAGATGTGTCATCTGTGGATCTGTTGGGCGGTATGTGAATTGGAGAGGGTCTAGTTATCGCGGGAGATGCTTTCATGTGACCATGACCAGCCATTCAAAGCACTTAAGGCTACCGACGTGAGTGCTACGGGAGTAATCATTTAGGCAGGTTGCCTTCGCTTCCTTTGGCACAGGACTATGGTGGTCTGCTTGAAACATGTAGGTATTACAGACTCGTCAGTGAGAGGTTGAAAATGTCAGTGAAGACATTGCCAGTTGATCCGTGCATGCTTTGAGTATACGTCCTGGAAACCTGTCTGGCCCCACGCTTGTGAATGTTGACCTGTTTAAAGGTCTTGCTCACATCAACTAACAGAGCTTTATCACACAGTGTGCAGAACAGCTGGTCTCTCATGCATGCTTCAGGTTGCTTGCCTCGAAGCGAGCATAAAAGCTTTTAGCTCGTTTGCAGGCTCGGTCACTGGGCAGCCGCGTCTGTTTCCCTTTGTAGTCTGTAATAGTTTTCAAGTACTGCCACATCCTATGAGCGTCAGAGCCTGGTAGTAGGATTCAATCTTTAATCCTGTATTGACACTTGCTTGTTTTGATGGTTCATCTGAGGCATAGCGGTTTTCTTATAAGCTCCGGATTAGTTCCCAGTCCTTGAAAGCGGCAGCTCAGCCTTAACTCAATGCGGATTTTGCCTGTAATTCATGGCTTCTGGTTTGATATGTACCACGGTCACGGGACCAATGTCGCGATGCACTTATTGATGAAGCGAATGATCAGTGTAAACACCTCAAATGCCAATTGATGAATCCCAGAACATATTCCAGTCTGTGTTAGCAAAACAGTCCTGTAGCGTAGCATCCGCTTCATCTGACCACTTCCATATTGAGCGAGTCACTGGTACTCCTGCTTTAGTTTTTGCTTGTAAGCAGAACAGAGGATATCATTTGAGTACGAGTTTGGCCAAAATGGAGAGAACTTGTATGCATCTCTGTGTGTGAAGTAAAGGTGGTCTAGAATTTTTTTTCCTCTGGTTGCACATGTGACATGCTGGTAGAAATGAGGTAAAACGGATTTGTTTGCTGCATTAAAGTCTCCTGCCACTAGGAGCGCCGCTTCTGGATGAGCATTTTCTTGTTTGTTTATGGCCTTATACAGTTGGTTRAGTGTGGTCATAGTGTCAGCGTCGGTTTGTGGTGGTAGTATATACACGGCTATGAATAATATAGACGAGAACTCTCTTTGTAGATAGTGTGGTCTACAGCTTATCATAAGGTACTCTACCTCAGGCGAGCAAATCCTCGAGACTTCTTTAATATTAGACATCGCGCACCAGCTGTTATTGACAAAAAGACAAACACCCCCACCCCTCGTCTTACCAGACGTAGCTTCTCTGTTTTGCCGGTGCATGGAAAATCCCGSCAGCTTTATATTATCCGTGTCGTCGTTCAGCCACGACTCGGTGAAACATAAGATATTACAGTTTTTAATGTCCCGTTGGTAGGATAATCTTTATTTTGCAATGATTGCAGAAGGCAGTCCGACCTCCGCCCCCTTTTTCTCTGTCTTTTTTTCACGCAAATGATGGGGATTTGGGGCTGTTCCCGAGAAAGCAGTATATCATTTGCGTCAGACTCGTTAAAGGATAAAGCTTCTTCCAGTTCGAGGCGAGTAATCACTCTTCTGATGTCCAGAAGTAATTTTTGGTCATAAGAGACGGTAGCAGCAACAGTAAATCTGTTCCCAAGTAATTCCATGCATTTAATAGAGAAGCATATGTGATTGTATCCTATTGTAATCAAGGTTTGAAAATATTCTGATTTTGTTAAGTGTTATATCTGTTTGGGATTCTTGCGGTCAATTTGCAGTGTACAAATTATTTAGAACTATGTTCCGGGCCGCCGACCATCCACTTAAGAAAAATCGGCTCACGGCTGAATGTAATTGGGGACCCTTGCCCTATGTACTGCATGGTTGCAAATAGCACCCTATTCCCTATTCAGTGCACTACTGGGCTCTGGTCAAAAGTACTGCACTGAATAGGGAATAGGGTGCCATTTGGGATGCAGCATGCAGTACATAGGGCAAGGGTCCCCAATTACATTCAGCCGTGAGCCGATTTTTCTTAAGCGGATGGTCGAGGGGCCGAAACATAGTTACAACTAAAACAAGAGAGTGGAAGAAAGACAGACTGACTAATGAAACCATTGGTTCTTGGTGCGTGACGTGTTGATAGAATTTGACCAATAAATAATTTCAAAATCAAATCAAATGTATTGGTCACATACAAATGCTTGTGTTCCTAGCTCCAAAAGTGCAGTAGCATCTAACAATTAACAACAATACACAAATCTAAAAGTAAAAGAATGGGATTAAGAAATAGGACGTGTTGGAGTGTTGGCATTGACTAAATCCAGTAGAATAGAATACAGTATACACATATGAGATGAGTTAAACAGTATGTAAACATTATTAAAGTGACTAGTGTTCCGTTTCTAAAGTGGCCAGTGATTCCATATCTATGTACAGTATACAGGGCAGCAGCCGCTAAGCTGCAGGGTTGAGTAGCCGGGTGGTAGCCGGTTATTGATGGCTATTTAACAGTCTGATGGCCTTGAGATACAAGCTGTTTATCAGTCTCTCGGTCCCAGCTTTGTCTGTCAATTGGGCATCTGTAAAAGTTTCTGAGGGTCTTAGGGGCCAATCCAAAGGTCAATGTGGATAGGGGCGTGCTCCCTCGGCTTTTTCCTGAAGTCCACGATCAGCTCCTTCATTTTGTTGAGGGAGAGGTTATTTTCCTGGCACCACTCTGCCAGGGAACTCACCTCCTCCCTGTAGGCTGTCTTGTCATTGTTGGTAATCAGGCCTACTACTAATCCTTGACCTGTCATCCTGTCATACACATCACGTACTGTATATTAYGTGCACCCACACAGACACAAAAATACAGATACAGTAATTGATATTTGACACGATGGCTGAGTTTCTGTCCCGTTTGGCCTCGCTGTTTGGGAAGCCTCTGAGAACACACTGACTGACACACATGCTGCGTTGAAAATAGCACCTTATTCCTTTCATAGTGCACTACTTTTAACAAGAGCCCTATGGAACCTGGTCAAAAGTAGTGCACTATAATGGGAACATGGTRCCATTTAGGACATACACTCTGACACACAGTCTATCTCTGGAGCCCTGGACMCTACAGCCTACAGATTGACCAGTACTCCGCTAAGAACAGCCAAACGTCACAGGAAAAGGACGCTACAAAATAATATAAAAACCCTCCTGATAACTCTGCCGYGACGAGAGCTGAGTAATACAGGTCATATGGGTCTTACTGCCAGGAGATTACTGCCTGCCTGGCCACAGTCGGGTCTGCGTCCAAATAGGCACCCTATTCCCAATCTAGTGCACTACTTTTGACCAAAGCCTTRTGGGCCCTGGTCGAAAGTAGTGCACTATATAGGGAATATGGTTCCTTTTGGAAAGCAGCAGTTTGTGATGAGTAGAGGAGGATAGGATAGGTCTGCTTAATGTTATTACAGTTTAACATGTCATTAAATTAGGGGAGAGCAAGGCCATTTTACACCCGCAGGTGTGGTGGAGAAGGAGGGGTCTTGGCTAGTCTGTCTGCCTGCCTGCCTGCCTGCCTGCCTGCCTGCCTGCCTGTTCTGTCTGTCTGTCTGTCTGTCTGTCTGTCTGTCTGTCTGTCTGTCTGTCTGTCTGTCTGTCTGTCTGTCTGTCTGTCTGTCTGTCTGCTGTCTGTCTGTCTGTCTTTCTGCATGCCTGCCTGCCTGCTGCCTGCCTGCCGCTGCCTGCCTGCCTGCCTGCTCCTATCTACGTGTTTGATTTATAGTATATCTCATAATATTCATTCATTCATCCTAAAAACTGTAACACCAGATACATGTCTGTGTGGCACAAAACGCAAAGCTAGAGATTTGTTGTACCCTTGGTGCTATTTTGGAACAAAATAATTCAACACATGCTTATCATTGGTGCCTATAAAATGTAGCCGCACAGACAATACACATAACTGGATGATTTAAGCAATCAATATGACAACCATGTATTTTCCACCCCGTCATTCCAGGAAATTCCATTGCGAAAAATCGGATCTTCCACATTTCTCCAGGTTTTGACCTATTTGTTTACATCACGTGTTGTAATCCTAAATACTTTCTACGTGTTTAATAAGTCAGTCTGCAATTGTAATCCAGATGCCCCATGCATCCATTTTCATACTAAGGCGGTGTTCCCAATTTCGCTCGTAGCAATATGTCTTTTAAATCCTTCGTGGAGATCGCGTTCACGGCAAACGCTGCAGATGTCGGCTCAGTTACAAATAACCTTTTTAAAGCGCACTCTGCAGTTGAAACGATAACAAAGCGCCCTCCCTGCCCGTTTCTGTAAAATGCTATTGTGATGGGGCTGAAGAAATGTCACCACTTTCAAAATGCATAGACAGAGCCATAGATGCAAGGACTGACCATTCATGATATGGAGTATATATATCAAAATGATAGTTCTAGGCCTGGATTCAATCAGATCAAGCGTTAACCGGAGATAGCTGACACCTGCATAGCTGATGACTTGGTGGTGTCGGAGGTGAAACTGTGTTGGAGCTGTCAAATCGGTGAACAGCCGCCCTTGTGATCGTTGTCACGAAGCCACACACGTCCCACTCATGTTAAAGTGTACAACGAGAAAGTGTAGGCTATATAGAAATAATGGAAAATCATTCAACTAAATCATGAGGATTTCTATCCGCCTAATCAAGGTGTAGATTACTTTTCACATTCCAGTGTTCTAACTTACAAACAAGGCTGCGTGGGATTTCTCTTAATGAGACTCCGTGTAGCCAATGGCAATGTCCGCTTTAGGTATAATGCCAGAAGCCGCTTGTGGATTTGACTGCTCTAWCCCAGTTCCAATCCGGCACCGTCAAAACAGAAGCTATGTGGAYGTCGGCTWAAGCGGATCTGATTGAATCGGGCCCTTAACCATGTTTTGTGGCTAGATAGTGTTTGTTTGCATTTACTTTATTTACAAACATTGGAGTAAAACAAGCTTATATTTCTGGGTTCTGATTGGGTAAGSTCATGAGGCATTTAAGTTATATTTATCAAGAATCATTGGGTACATATAATTAAATAATGAGACCAAAAATGGGTATACAACCGCAGTGCCCCTTTAAAAGTAAGCGTGCTACAGTGTGGTTTCTGATTGAATCCCGGCCTAAAATACTAGAAACCCTCTCACAAGAATTTGTTGACTCTCCCCTCCCCCTAAGATTATAGGATGCATACCTGATAGTGATGATCTGGCCAAAGTCCAACTCGTAGTTGTTAACCTGGGCGATGAAGATGGCCGCCACTGCCTCATAGAGTGCCGTCCCGTCCATGTTGATGGTGGCGCCCACGGGGAGTACGAAGCGGATGATGCGTCGGTCGATGTGGTTGTTCTCCAGGAGGCACTTGAAGGTTATAGGCAGTGTGGCAGAGCTGAGGAGACAAAGGAGCAGATTGCGTTTTAGATAAGTATTCATTTTGGATTAAACTCGCTCAACTCTATTGTCTTGTAAACTGAACAGGCATTACCATTCAACATTAGTGGTGGGTGGACAGGTGGCCATATTGATTGTACCTATGTGTATGAGTCAAATCAGCATGGTCTGAGGGGTTTTGTCCATTCTAGGGATTCTATTTCTATGATTAGATTAAGGTGAAATGGGCTGTGCTCAACTCTATTTTAGCTGCAGGCAGTCTGTGTTAACTGACAAACTCAGGTAACAGTATTTCACTGAGGAATGGTATTTGAAGATTTTAGTGCTTTCCTTAATGAGTAATATAGTTGCTTGGCATAGCAGCTGCAAGACAACACGGCAAAGGAATTCACTTTTTGTCCTAAATTAWAGACTATATATAGAGTGAAACCCTCTGTATTTTCAAGTATTGTGGCGGCAGCATCATGTTATGGTTATGGTTGTCACCGGCAGAGACTGGGGAGCTTGTCAGGATCAAAATAAATATGAAAAGAGCAAAGCCCATGTCAAAGTTTGAGAAATACCCGCCATAGTCTTCTGAATCCTGGCTTTTTTTCGGGACAATGACACACATTTTAATGCCAAAGACACACCAGAATTGCTTTCCAAGAGGTGTTGCGTGTTCCTTAGTGGTCCAGTCTCAGTCCGGACTTTGCTTGAAAATCAGAGACAWGGTTTGAATATTGCTGTCCATCAATGATTCCCAGCCAAAGTTACTGAGCTTGAGCAATTTTGACAAAAACAATGTATATATGTTGCCCAAGGAGTTGTGCAAAGTTGGTAGAATCGTATTCAAAATGATTCACAGCTGTAAAGGCTGCCGAAGGTGCTTCCACCAAGTATTCTCTCTGGGGTGTGAAGACATACGCAAACAAGACGTCTTTGTTTTTCAATGTTTTATAATTAGAATAATTTTCTATAATTGTCTTTCATTTTGAAAATGTGGAGTAGGTTGTGCAGATCTGTAGGGAAAATATCCAATTGCATTCCTTTTTAGATGACATTTTAATGCAGCAAAATGTGAAAATAGTGCAGTGTGAAAGTCTATACACCCGTTGGACCATCTATTAATGCCTTTTTCAACGGTCCCCCAAGTTGATGTCTCCATGACGAGATCGGGTTGGGGCCATACAGGGGACTCAAGGGTTCCATACCAACAAATGCGATGAGATCTGAGTGAGATCAGAGCCATATGATGATGTTTAGAAAAGATGTGACCACATGTATTAGGTTAGATTAGGGAATGTGACTGGAGCTAGGGTTATGGTTATAGGGTTATGRCTAGGGTTAGTGTTATGGCTGTGGCTGGAGCTAGGGTTAGGGTTATGTCTAGGGTTAGTATTATGTCTAGGGTTACGGCTAGGATTGCGGCTGGAGCTAGGGTTAGGATTGAGCCGTTGTGTGGATATGAAGCTAGGGTTAGGGTTAGGGTCAGTGTTATGGTTGTTGTTGTTTACCTGGACGAGGTTGCCAGGGAGATGAGCAGGGCCTGCAGGATGCCCCTGATGTAGACGATGGGACTCTTCTTTGTGATGAAGAAGTACATGGCTGGTAGGATGAAGAGACCGTGCAGCACCAGCCCCATCACCACGGTGATAGCGTAGAAGCCCAACTTCTTCCCCATGGCCGACGGGTCGTCCATCTCCAGGATCTTACCGGCGACCAGGAACACAATGCCGAAAGGGAAGTACCTGCGGTGGACCAGGAAATTAAGAGTTGTTTACATTGTAGATTCTCATTGTAGGTCMTTTTTTTTTACTCAAACAGGCTAGTTTTTTAACAGAGCTGGCTCTAGCCTTTTGGGGGGCCTAAGCGAGATTTGGTTGGCCCTGCTCTTGACGGTGGAGAGAAACATTTTGATTTTTAAGTTAATTTCCTGCAATTCTACACATTTGCGGTGTACAGAAAATGTGGCAGTTTTAAAGCAAGATTTCTGCAGTTCTACACATTTTGCTATGAGGCGGAGAGACATTTTGTGAGAATACTCCTGGTAATTTTATAAAACATGTCAGGCAATTCTATTCATTTCGCCATGGGGCAGAGATCATTTTTTTAAACAGTTTTACATCTAATTTCCTGCAATTCGACCCATTTTGCCATGCGTTGAAGATATGTATTTTTTACACCTTTGCCATTACTTATGCCATGTTAATGATATCTGAGTTAGAGTGACAAACCAAATAAATGGGGCCCACCTGAAGGTCAGGGCCCCTGGGAACGTGCMCTCTGTGCCTGGTCGGTGGTCAGCCATGATTACTACAAGTTTAGACAGCTGGCTAGACTTAACTTACCAATATATATTTTTAAGGCTGACATGGCTAATTGAGTGACTGTCAGTGACTGACATAACAAGAGAAAAATTGCTGATCCACAACCAAATGTTGATCTTGCACCTTGTGCATTCTACTATTCTAACTCAACAGTAAGTTGAGACMCCGACTGAGTTCCTTATTTTTTGTGAGGGGCCTCTAGCTCTTACCAGATCACTATGGCGACAATCTTCAGGACAGCCTCGTTCAGACTCTGACAGAAGTTGACCAAGGCGCTGCCATTAGGCCCCATTCTTCCCAGCATGATACCTGGAGAGACCAACACCAACAACAACACATGGTGTTAGACTGAGACAACATGGACACCAAACCGTGGGCCAGATTGATTTGCTAATAGTTTGTGCTTTTACTATAGGGAATTGATAGACATTGAGGAAAGAACTAAAGTGTAAAGTAAAGTTTAACTAGATGAAGGGCAAGGATGATGGTGATAGTGTCGATGATGTCACTCAAACATAATGACACTACAAGGCAGTGTGCCTTAGGGGGTGTGTGTGTTTGTGTGTGTGCATGCATGCGKGCACGTCRGTGTGTGCATTTGTTAGTGGAACTGTCCCTCACCCATAATGACATCACAGGGTGTCTGGGGGGTTAGGGTTAGAGTTTAGAGTTCAGAGGTCAGTGATGACGTCACTCACCCATGGTGGCGGAAAAGATGACGATCCCCAGKACGTTCATGCCATCGCTGGTCCCGGGCAGTGTGCGCATCTGGATGTCAGGCGGAGGTGTCAWGTCCAGGGAGAAGTTCTGGATRTCGGTSCCGTTGTCGTCCTGGACACCGTAGATATAGACCCTCCGGGTGGTGCTCTCCATCAGGGAGGTTGCCACCGTGGGTGGGGGGGCCTTCATGATGGGGATACTCCTGGTACGGTACTAATAAGACCAGATGTATACATGAATATCATATTCAAGTATTCAACATATACTGTATWAAGCTCTCTGTCAGGGCAGCTGCCACTTTGGGCAAGGGGGCTTCATTATGAGAATACTCCTGGGACGTTACTAAAGTAACAAGACCAGATATATACTTAGTGTACAAAACACCTTCCAAATATCAGAACAGCCTCAATTCATTGGGGCATGGACTCTACAAGGTGTCGAAAGCGTTCCACAGGGATGCTGGCCCATGTTGACCTCAATGCTTCTCACAGTTGTGTCAAGTTGGCTGGATGTCCTTGGGTGATGGACCATTCTTGAAACACACGGGAAACTGCTGAGCGTGAAAAACCCAGCAGCGTTGCAGTTCTTGACACAAACTAGTGCGCCTGGCACCTACTACCGTACCCTTTTCAAAGGCACTTACTTAAAACTTTTGTCTTGCCCATTCACCCTCTGAATGGTACACATACACAATCAATGTCTCAATTGTCTCAAGGCTTAAAAATCCTTCTTTAACCCTTCTTTAACCCTCTTCCCCTTCATCTACACTAATTGAAGTGGATTTAACGTTAAACGTTAAAGTGTCATCAATAAGGGATCATAGCTTTCACCTAAATTCACCTGGTCAGTCTATGTCATGGAAAGAGAGTTCATAATGTTTTGTACACTCAGTGTATATACAGTATATATACAATATATACATTAATGTCATACTGAAGTATCTAACATGTTATSTGTAGATAGATATACAAGCTAAGCATGATGATGGTACGTGTGTGAAAAAGAGTCGGAATTAGTTAAATATACTGTACTGAATGCATTCCGGTCAACGGTCACCCATAATTTGGTGAATTTGTATTTCAAACATACAGACTTCCATTCAAATAATCTCATGAATCTCCTATTATCGGCATTTCATGCTTTGGCACTCGTCCTAAAACCCTTTAGGATACTAAAATGGAAACGGTTACATTTCTACTACATACAGTATGATAATGTCATACTGCTCACCTGTTGGAAAGTTGCTTGGACCAAGTTGGCTGGGAACATGTTTCTGGAAGGGAAGAATATAGAAAAGTGTTCAACTCTGTAGCCGGCTGACAGGTTTCAGAAATTAAAGTGTTGAAATAACTGAAAAAGCATGATTCACAATTTTTCAATCAAACTTTTTCATGTGATGTTCAAATCTGTGACTTTCCAATAACAGACATGGAAGCACAGAATGTTCCAAATGAGGAGTCAGAGAACTTGACCGCATCCAAAAGCTTTACACTTTATTTATAACCTTTTTTTGTACACCACTTCTCTCTTTCACATCATCTTGTGGATAACCAGAAACGTTGTACACAATGTGTACAGTAGTAGCATTTTCAGTAGAACACATAATAGTAGCAATGCCAAGAGTGTCTAAAGCGGTCATCAAGGAAAAGGGTGGCTACTTTGAAGAATCTAAAATCTAAAATGTATTTTGATTTGTTAAACACTTTTTTGGTTACTACATGATTCCATATGTGTTATTTCATCGTTTTGATGTCTTCATTATTATTCTACAATATAGACAATAGTAAAATAAAACCCTTGAATGAATAGGTGTGTCCAAACTTTTGACTGGTACTGTATACCGAAGGGTCTAGCCTGCTTGAGAGTCTGCACGTCACCACTTGGTACTGTATCTATATGTGTTCTAAGATAGCTTATTGTGATTATWAAGTGGCTTATAGGACTTATGAGTTGTTTATAGCAACCACAGTCCAAGCTTTAATTTAGGTCTATCTTAGCCAGAGATGTAAAGTTAAAACCTACGCMTAATGCTATGTGTATAGTGTAAATAACATTTACCAATAGACCTACTAAATTATGAACGTATAGTCAATCAAAAGAGTTACTCTTTAAAYGAGGAATGCATTTACTCAAATCAACTAATCAACGATTTATTAGTCACCAATTAATTGACACTCAAACAATTACTTTGTACAAAAAAATACATTATACATGACAGTATAAGACAGAGTAAATGACTCTCAACTGATAAGAAATACACGTGTCTTTTAATGGAGCTTGCRAAACAAGTTCTCAGTTAAACCAAAGGAGACTCTGACCGTTTGAATGTTATGACCAGACAACAGGAATGTGCCGGTCAACCCAACATACAATTTTGACCCGGTGTCTCTGAACATACTTAATATACAGCTCTTGAAACAATCCAAGCGCAACAATTTAATTCACATAATTACATTCACAACCTCAGGTCCAGTTTTAATCACTTTCAGCCTTGGAAGGCACCAGGAGACAAATGGAATCTGYACTTTGCGGGAATGTCCCTCCCAGGGCTGGAGGTGCGAGCTCGGGATGAGCGTCGCTATTTGAAATGCAAACATATGGCCAGTGCTAGAGGCATCACTACAGACCCTGGTTCGATTCCAGGCTGTATCACAACCGGCCGCGATTGGGAGTCCCATAGGGCGTCGCACAATTGGCCCAGCGTCGTCCAGGTTAGGGTTTGGCCGTGGTAGGCCGTCATTGTAAATAAGAATTTGTTCTTAACTGACTTGCCTAGTTAAATAATGATTCAATAAACATTTAAAAAAAKATATGTATATAGTGCAATAATAAACAACATGCTCGCTAAACATTTGTAAAATTCACTGTATAAATATAATGTGATTCATTTGTTGATTGATGGTTAAGAAAAAAACAAAAAAGGATTATTTAAAATAAAAATACTGAAATAGAGTATTGAAGTGCAGTATATTTAATCACCAGGTCATGCCTGTAAACTGTGTAGGTGACCAATAAATTGGATTTGAATATGACTTGATTTACAGTCGATTCCATTACTAAGTCATCCGTTCCGGTCCTCTGTGAGAGTCGAGCATGCCAATAAACCACTCCGATAATCAAACCCAGTGTGGATCAGAACGAAACACTGACCTCAATGCCACTAATTACACCCACACCATTACACACGTTCATACACACATCACATTAAAACACACACACACACACACAAGTTCACGACCGCAAGCACACACATACTTGGACACGCAGACGCACGCATACACCTCGCACCAACACGCACAAAAAGAGGCGCGCCAACATAAGCACGTATATACACTGGCATGATAGATGAAGGCAGGGAGGGAGGGAGGCTCGAAAGCTTTAGGGTAAATCCTGAGCACAGCTGTCCTCTGGGATAAACCCCCCCCCCCACACCCCACACAGCAACAACAAGGACAGGCAGGATCCCTCCTCCTGTCCTCACGTTCGTGTGCCATAGCTGCTGCCTAGGTAGATACCAGGGTTTGGGTCGATCACAATTCCACAAGTTCCTTATTGAAAAGCATTCAAGTGAATTGGAACTGGAATTTCAGTGTACTTCCAGAATGAACGAGAATTGAAATGGAATTGASTTCAACCCTGGTTGAACACGGGTCCTTTCCCCAACRCATTTTCAAAATGTCAAAGGGCTTAGCGCTCACTTTTCATTTGATCATTTCTCAAGTTGAAAAAGAMCCCATAAATAATTGTGCGGTTACCCTCTGCATCAGTTCCCTGTGTTTAACAGCATGTAACAGGCTAATGCACATGCTCAGCTCTAATCAAAATACACCTGAATGAGTACCACCTGTACTTACACAATGACAATAAAAGATAGTCAGTCTTCCGTAATCAGTTACACTTAATAGTAATAATGTAGTAATAAAGTGCCATTGTCTGAGTAGAGTCTCTCACATGAGGACTCTGTGTGTAGGTAAGGGCCACAGAATCCCTCAGTCTGGCTTAACATACACTTTTTCACGTCATAAATCTGATTACCCGTTACAATTTTTTGATGCAGGACAGCCCATGACAAGGTCAAAAATGTACACGTTTGTGAACAAACACGTATGCCAACTTACTGTCTTTTTTTATTTATTACGTCTACTATAACATATGGTAAATGTTTGTTAATCATTAATACTAAGCGATAATAAAGTAATAATAAAGTGCATTTGTCTGTGTAGTAAAGCCTCCCTAAGAGATGTCCCTGTGTGTAGGTAAGGGTCACAGGCCTGTGACTGGGAGCTGTGTAGGGCCATAGGCCTGTGACTGGGAGCTGTGTAGGGCCATAGGCCTGTGACTGGGAGCTGTGTAGGGCCACAGGCCTGTGACTGGGTGACTAAGTGCATGTGACAGTGGCCCACTGACCGACTGTTATGGTCATACACACTGTGATGCTCTGAGCCAGTCTAGCATGTCCCTGTGTCTAACCCTAACCCTAACCCCACCCTCCATCCCTCACCTGGTTAATTCGCTTAGCTGTGACCCACTGACAGAGGAGGCATTAGGCTTTACATCCTGTGCGTGTTCGTGTCACTGAAACACACATGCATGCACACACACACACACACTCTGTGAGACTGAGATGGCACATGACACAGCACACATGGTTAACCACCAGGGTGGCTGGGTGAGAGACAACCAAACGCTGGAGATTTGCACGCACGGTAGAACATCAGAGTATGTACAAAAAAATWATAATTATACCACGATGCTGGATACTAAATTCCTCAGAACAAAAACAGTAACAAACGCAGCTGGGGGCAGCCAGTGGTGCAGTTTTGCCTATCGCGAACCTTAGCTTTAAAAGAGCAGTTATATTGTCAGTTAAGCAGTTCATAGCTTAATATTTTCCAAATATAGGCCCTGGCCTTATATTTCCAAATATTTTTTCAAATATTACCAAAATATCTATGGCACAGTTGAATTAAACAGTTCAAAACTCTCACCGGAGAAATGTGAAAAGGATTGGTCTGGGTTAAATGTTGTCTTGGGAAGCTACAGTACCAAATGATTTATCCTCTCTGCAGTGATGGTGAACAGAGGTTGAACCAGAGACATTATATGTTTTCTATGTACATGATTGGGTTGAACTGAGGCGACAGAGGTGGTCATAAAGTTGAAGTCGGAAGTTTACATACACCTTAGCCAAATACATTTAAACTCAGTTTTTCACAATTCCCGACCTTTAATCCTAGTAAAAATTCCCTGTCTTAGGTCAGTTAGGATCACCACTTTATTTTGAGAATGTGAAATGTCAGAATAATAGTAGAGAGAATGATTTATTTCAGCTTTTATTTCTTTCATCACATTCCCAGTGGGTCAGAAGTTTACATACACTGAATTAGTATTTGGTAGCATTGCCTTTAAATTGTTTAACTTGGGTCAAACGTTTCGGGTAGCCTTCCACAAGCTTCCCAACAATAAGTTGGGTGAATTTTGGGCCCATTCTCCTGACAGAGCTGGTGTGTAGGTCTCCTTGCTCGCACACGCTTTTCAGTTCTGCCCACACATTTTCTATAGGATTGAGGTCAGGGCTTGTGATGGCCACTCCAATACCTTGACTTTGTTCTCCTTTAGCCATTTTGACACAACTTTGGAATATGTTGGGGTCATTGTCCATTTGGAAGACCCATTGCGACCAAGCTTTAACTTCCTGACTGAGTCTTGAGATTTGCTTCAATATATCCACGTAATTTTCATCTTCAAGATGCCATCTATTTTGTGAAGTGCACCAGTCCCTCTTGCAGCAAAGCACCCCCACAACATGATGCTGCACCCCGTGCTTCACGTTGGGATGGTGTTCTCGGCTGCAAGCGTCCCCCTTCTTCTCCAAACATAACAATGATCATTATGGCCAAACAGTTCTATTTTTGTTTCATCAGACCAGAGGACATTTCTCCAAAAAGTACAATCTTTGTCCCCATGTGCAGTTGCAAACCGTAGTCTGGCTATTTTTATGGCGGGTTTGGAGCAGTGGCTTCTTCCTTGCTGAGCGGCCTTTCAGGTTATTTTAAAAATATATATATATTTCACCTTTATTTAACCAGGTAGGCTAGTTGAGAACAAGTTCTCATTTGCAACTGCGACCTGGCTAAGATAAAGCAAAGCAGTTCGACACATACAACAACACAGAGTTACACATGGAATAAACAACATACAACAATAATTCAGTAGGAAAGTCAATATACAGCATGTACAAATGAGGTAGGATAAGGGAGTAAGGCAATACATAGGCCATGGTGGCGAAATAATTACAATATAGCATTTAAACACTGGAATGGTAGAATGTGCAGAAGATTAATGTGCAAGTAGAGATACTGGGGTGCAAAGGAGCAAGATAAATAAAAACAGTATGGGGATGAGGTAGATTGGATGGGCTATTTACAGATGGGCTATGTACAGGTGCAGTTGATCAGTGAACTGCTCTGACAGCTGGTGCTTAAAGCTAGTGAGGGAGGTAAGAATCTCCAGCTTTAGTGATTTTGCAGTTATGGCGATATAGGACTCGTTTATTGTACATAGATTACTTTTGTACCTGTTTCCTCCAGCATCTTCACAAGGTCCGTTGCTGTTGTTCTGGGGTTGATTTGCACTTTTCGCACCAAAGTACGTTCATCTCTAGGAGACAGAACGCGTATCCTTCCTGAGCGGTATGATGGCTGCGTGGTCCCATGGTGTTTATACTTGCATACTATTGTTTGTACAGATGACCCACTGGAATTGTGWTACAGTGAATTATAAGTGAAATAATCTGTCTGTAAACAATTTTTAGAAAAATTACTTGTCATGCACAAACTAGATGTCCTAACCAACATGCCAAAACTATAGTTTGTTAACAAGAAATTTGCGGAGAGGTTAAAAAACTAGTTTTAATGACTCCAACCTAAGTGTATGTAAACTTCTGACTTCAACTGTATATAGGAAACACTAATGATCCATTAGCTGGAGCGTTGACACGGTGGCATTGGATGGAAAAGAGAACAAACAAAGAGATTAAAAATGCTGCTTTTTAATGATTTTTAATAACGCATCAAAGATGCACTCTCGAACTTTTGCATAATTTCAGCCAGTAGTTTTGAAAGTGGTGTTCACGAGCCAAAAGTGGTCCCCGTTTTTTGTGTACTACGTCATCAAATTGTGTACGGCGTCATCCATTTCGAATGATTTGTTACGTCCTTCAATTTTTTATAAAAAAATTTGGACGATATGTTACGAATCCAMTTAGCACTATATCTTACACATTTCTTGTGCTTAAGATCTTGGAGTGCATAMGGCATTTTGAGGGCCATGGTTATTTGCTAAATGGCCTACATCCCAAATGGCACCCTATCCATAGGAACCAATGGTAATTATATTCCAAGGCTCTGCTGAGGATTGTTGTTGTTAACTGAAGAGGTGAAGCTAAGAGCTGGAAGCCCCTTAGCTGCCTGCTACAMTCTCCACACGGAACGCACATGCACACATGCACGCACACACTCACGGACACACGCATGGTTTTATCATTTATCATATCAAATCATTTTTCTAAAGCCTGCCTCAAACAAATTCTTATGAAGGGGAGGTCTCTTAGTGAGTGAGGTCTAGAGGGTCTTGGGAATCTGCAGTTGCCAGGTTACTGTGTAAAACCCTTGTAAGAAATGTTGCTTTTATAAAAGTCACTATGTAAATACATTTGATTTATTGAACAGCAAAGCCTTTAGCATGTCAACAGTCACAGAGTACAGAGGCTTGAAGAGGAACTGGCAAAGTAATAGCAATATTCCTGTCTAGAATATGTTTTGCACTGGRGAAACAAATGTTTATTGTAAACGTGACAAATATAACCCCTCAACATTGGAACCCTTGAACAATTGAACCTTCCCTGTAGGCTGATTTTAGAACGATTCAATTCAGTAGGACACGCAACAACAAAGGTCAAAGGTCAATGTAATGATCTTCTTCCTGTCTCTTACCGAATCAGATCAAGCAGGGCATCAGCGGAGCTCATGATTGGCTTGCCGCTGTCCTCGTTGTCCTCCTTCTGGGCGGCGCCCCCTGGGTGGATGATGGTAACCATGAGGATGCCCACCACCACCGCCACAAAGGTGGTCCACAGGTAGTAGGAGACGGTCATGATGCCCAGGCGGCTGGAACACTTGGCATCCAAGGCTGCTAGCCCCGACATCAAACTGGAGAGAGAGAGAGAAGAGAAAAAGAATGGTTAGGAAGTGAAATAGCCAGGCAGATCATCACAGGGAGAGAAGACAGAGAGAAACAGAATGGTTAGGGGCACTTGGTAGACAAACACCCCACGTCTTACTGGACAGAGGACCACCCAGAGACCCCTACCAGACCACCAAGGAGCCCCAAGCCCCCTCAATTCCACACCAGACCCAGCGCACCCCACAGGCCCTACCCACCACCAGAGCATCACCACTTCCATCGGCACAGCCAGACTGGACCGGGCCCAGCCTACTGCCCCACACCAGACCACCACCTCTACCAGACCAGAAAGGCAGCCCCCCCGGCCCAGATCTGGCCACCCTCCACGGGGCCCAACAGCAGGACCAGCGCAGCTACGCTGAGGCCCTCAGAGGAAAGGAGAACTCTGGAGGATTGAGTGAGATTAAACAGCTCCTCCAGTATATCTGCACTAAACTCCACTCAACGCACACGCATACACTGCTATACTAAGAGTTTACTTGTTCAATAGAAAGAAGGAAAAAAGAAAAAGAGAACACGTTTGCTGTTATTGTGGATGGAATTTATATGTTTAAATGAATGATTAGAATGTTCCACCCTGAAACTATATAACTGTATGTAATTGATTAGAATCATCAATGAAATACAATTAGAATCATCAAATTATTATTAATGATGCGTGTAGTCTTAATCAGGAAAATTATAAGAAATGATGTGTGTAGTTTTACTCAGAATTAGGGTAAAACAATATAACAATATGTCTCTAAAGTGTCTTAAACACAGACAGTCTGAGCAAGATTCGGTGCCGACCGTGGCTAGGGGCCACTGAGAGATTTGGGAAAGGACAGGGAGTGCTTCTCACGGTCCCTAATCTTTGTCGGCTGGGTAGTGGGACAGTGTGTGCGTAGGATACCTAATGTTTGTGCGTGAAAGTATGTGCGTAAGAAGCTAGTATAAAATGAATGGTTTTGTACAACTAATTARCGCTCTCGTGAATAAACATTTTGACGATCGTAGCTGGGCCTCCGTCTGATTCATTTAACCAGTATCTTATAAATTCTGGGTCGCAGACCGAGTAGTKAATTGAATTGGGTTTATGAACATTGAGAACCTAATTCTCTTGTCAGTTATCCATTGTTTATCTCACTCCTAACAACTTAGCAGTTACTGTATTTTTTACTGTGCTATTCTTTCTTAATTGCTACGTGAAATCACTATCAGWTAGCATGTGAAACATTCAGGGCCTAAACTTGTCAATCTTTGGACTGAAGAGTTTACCACTGAAAAGTTGTTGATGTCATCATTCTGCAGGAGACATGGTGTAAGGCTGACATTGTCACTCCCTGTCCCACAGGCTACAGAGAGGTAATTGTGCCGTCACAGAAACACAGATCTGTCAATAGAGGTAGAGACTCTGGAGTATTGATCATTTGGCACAAACCCAAACTACAAAATCTAATTGATCGCCTCAAAATGGCCATATGACATATGGTTAAAACTGAAAAAGTAACTTGTACTGACAGAAAAAGATGCGTTACTTTGTGCAATATATATCCCCCCCTCAGAATCCCATATTACTCAGAGGAGATATTCCCCACCATTGAGGAGGAGATGCCATTTCCAGGCACAGGGAAATGTGCTGATCTGTGGGGACACACATGCGCTCACAGGCACACTATCTGACCTAACGACCACACGAGGGGACAGCTTTATTACAGGTCATACTGTTTCTGTCTTAATCTGCCCCATAGAAACAACAGTGACAGCACCATCAACAAAAACGGAAGGGATTTGTTGCAGCTCTGTCAAAGCCTGAGTCTGTACTTTGTTAATGGTAGGTTACGGGGGGACTCTTTGGGGAKATTCACCTATTACTCACCTCTTGGCCACAGCACAGTAGACTATATGATTACAGACATTGACCCTTTCTCTCTTAGCTAATGCACCATCAAGCCACTAACAACTCTGTCTGACCACGGACAAATGACCTTGTTCCTCAAAAGTACAGACTTGGAAACAACCACACATTCACAGCCCAGAAAGCTGTGCAACTTCAGAAATTCATACAGATGGGCCCAAAACAGCACAGAAGAATACCAGAAGGCAACCAGTAACCAAAAAATCCAAACACAAMAACTTTCTAGATACCACATACACTCATTATTAGAAACTTCAGGCCCTCAAATTGAAGAAGCATGCGGACCTGATGGTTTCCTAAATGAGATGCTCAAATTCACTAGTGCAAAAWTTTTATTGGCTAAAACTKTTTCATTTGATCCTGAGTGTAGGTTCATMYGTAATCAAGTACTCATAACCCCAATCTTTAAGAACGGAGACAAATTTGACCCTAACATTTACAGAGGCATTTGTGTGAACATTAACCTGGGGAAAGCACAATGTCTTGAGTAAAAGCCTAATTGTATTTATACCAAAACATTGCATGACCGATCATATTTACACCCTACACGACCTGATAGATAAACATGTCCACCAAAGTTACGCTTACTTTGTCGACTTCCATAAAGCATTTGATTCTATTTGGCATACAGGACTGTTCTACAAAGTTATTAAAAGTGTTGTAGGTTGGTAAAACATATGACATAATTCAATCAATGGCAATACTGGCAATACGTGCAGCATCAAAATTGGCAAGAAAATAACCAAATTCTTTAACCAGGGGTGGGGCCTTCGCCAGGGTTGCATTCTGAGCCGCTCGCGCTTCAATATTTACATCAATGAATTGGTCGCTATTCTAGAAAAATGTTCAGCCCCTGGTGTTAGTCTCCACAATTCAAATGTTAAATGCCTGCTCTTCACAGATGACCTGTGCCTGCTGTCACCCACAATACATGGCCTACACCAGAACCTGGACCTGCTAGAGCGGTACTGCCAAACCTGGGCCCTTGGAGTAAACCCCAAAAATAATGATTTTCCAGAGAAGATCCAGGTCTCAGGGAATTTGACCAAAGGTATCAATTGGTACAAAATATATCACTACAATTACTTAGGTTTAAATAGAAGCTCAACTGGACACCTAAATGAGGCAGTGAATGAACAGAGAGAGAAAGTGCAACTCCTCCCCTTTGGCAGTTCTATCTTGACGGAAAGTGTTATAGTTGGGTATGAAATCTCAGAATTTTTGGTGGCCTTCCTAAGCCAGGATTCGGACACGGCAAGGACATCAGGGTTGGCAGAGTGTGCTAAAGCGGTGAGTAAGGCAAACTTAGGGAGGAGGCTTCTGATGTTGACATGCATGAGGCCAAGGCTTTTTCGATCACAGAAGTCAACAAATGAGGGTGACTGGGGACATGCAGGGCCTGGGTTTACCTCCACATCACCCGAGAACAGAGGAGTAGTAGGATGAGGGTGCGGCTAAAGGCTATCAAAACTGGTCGCCTAGAGCGTTGGGGACAAAGAATAAAAGGAGCAGATTTATGGGCGTGGTAGAATAGATTCTGGCATAATGTGCAGACAGGGGTATGGTGGGGCGTGGGTACAGCGGAGGCAAGCCCAGGCACTGGGTGATGATAAGAGAGGTTGTATCTCTGGACATGCTGGTCTCAATGGTGAGGTCACCGCATGTGTGGGGGTGGGACCAAGGAGGTATCAGAGGTACGGAGAGTGGAACTACAGGGTCCATTGCAAACCAAAACAATGATAATGATAACTAGCCTGAACAACAGTATGCAAGGCATATTGATATTTGAGAGAACATACAATAAGGCATAAAGTGATTGCAGGTCTTGATTGGGAGAGCTAGCTAAAACAACAGGTAAGATAACAGCAGCAATAACAGGGTGCTAGTCTAACACAGCAACAACAGGTAAAAATGGCGACGACTAGGCAGAGAGGGTCGGATTAACTACACACAGATCCTGAGTTAAAGCACAGAGCCGACAGATAAACACAAATAAACAGAATGAGTACCGTGAATTAATGGACAGTCAAGCATGCATCAGCTATGAGCCAAGTGATCATAGTGTCCAGGGGGCAGCCGTAGATGGAGCAGGGAGGCCTCCACTAAGCTAGCACGCGGCGTTTAAAGTTAGTAGCCCGGGGTGGTCTGCTCAGACGGAGGGGGTCTGCTCAGACGTGGTCGTGTCGAAGAGAATCCAAGCCAGATGGCGATGGCGAAAGAGAGGTTGTGAATTGTAGAATTGGTGTTGCTAACTGGTGCTAGCTTCGTGGCAGTGGCGCTAGCAGCGCTAGCTGCAAGCTAGCTGTGAGGATCAGAAGTAGTGGCTCAGGGATTACGGCAGGAATCCGGCGTTGTTGTCGAGAGACAGTCCGATGCTGGTAAATTGGTGAGTAATATCCAGGCTAATAACAGGGCTGGTGTCTGTGCAGAAGGTAAAAGCTACTAGCAGCGGCAAAAAAAAAAAATTGCTAATTAGCTTGTAGCTGGTATTGTAGCCCAAGAATTCGCTGGTAGACCTCTTCAGCTAGCCGGCAGATGGGCTAGCTCCAGGCTAGCTCAAGCTAACTGGTGCTTGCTTCGGGACAGAGGTGTTAGCCAGTAGTAGCCACTCGGTTGCAGCTAGCTAGCTGTGATGATACGGTGTAATTGTCCAGAGCTTGCGTCAGGAATCCGGTGATGTGGTAGAGAAAAAGCAGTCCTATATGCTCTGGGTTGATATCGCGCTTGCAGACTGGCAGGTATTGGCCCGGTATTGAAGCTGGCTGTGTCCGAGTTGAGGGTGAAGACCGCAGCAGTGGCTAACTGACTACTAGCTAGTAGCTAGTTATCTGGCTAGCTTCTGATTGGGGTTACGGTTCTAAAGTATAAAAAAATAGCAGGTCCGACCACATTGGTGAGCGGAATGTAGAATGTATATTCAGTTCCTAGATGGAAAGTGAAATTAAAATATATACGAAATGTACACGAAAAATACGAAGACTATTTACACGGGACAGGACATGACAAAACCACGT